>NC_091193.1:32020221-32165252 GCF_040958095.1 Procambarus clarkii
TCCAATACAAATGATAAAAAACAACGTGTTTTCATTAGAATTAACTATAATGTTCTTGATTTTCCGTTTATATTAACGATGGAAGATGTACACGTAAAACTGCTCTAATCCGGCTGAAACGTCGATATATGCAATAAAAACCGAACTTCTCCCCTTTTCAATATCTTACTCAGTATTTTAACGAGAAACAAATAGATGATTGAAAATGAAGTATTTAAGGTTATTATCTAATCAATTATGTGTTTGCATCATTTTTATCGTATATATATATATGAATTATTACCCATGGACGGAAAATTCACAAAAACGTGGAAAACGGCAAAATATTGCCTAATTCGATGATATTTTGTTTAAATCACATGAAGGAAAAGGAGATGATAAACGTTAAAATATTGCTAAATTCGATGATTTTTCGTACGAAGCAAAATGCAAGAAAACTTGCTTAAAATGCAATATTATGCGAAATTCTGAGATTTGAAGGCCAAATCACATATCGTGATACTACATGAAATAGTATCGAAATATATATATATATATATGAAATATCGTATATATATATATGAATTATTACCCATGGACGGAAAATTCACAAAAACGTGGAAAACGGCAAAATATTGCCTAATTCGATGATATTTTGTTTAAATCACATGAAGGAAAAGGAGATGATAAACGTTAAAATATTGCTAAATTCGATGATTTTTCGTACGAAGCAAAATGCAAGAAAACTTGCTTAAAATGCAATATTATGCGAAATTCTGAGATTTGAAGGCCAAATCACATATCGTGATACTACATGAAATAGTATCGAAATATATATATATATATATATATATGAAATATCGTATATATATATATGAATTATTACCCATGGACGGAAAATTCACAAAAACGTGGAAAACGGCAAAATATTGCCAAATTCGATGATATTTTGTTTAAATCACATGAAGGAAAAGGAGATGATAAACGTTAAAATATTGCTAAATTCGATGATTTTTCGTACGAAGCAAAATGCAAGAAAACTTGCTTAAAATGCAATATTATGCGAAATTCTGAGATTTGAAGGCCAAATCACATATCGTGATACTACATGAAATAGTATCGAAATATTGGTAAAAATGAATATATATACGTAATATCAAACTACATGGAAAACGTGAAAAAAGTCACTATATAACCATATTTGAGGATTTTAATTTCAAATCATAGAGCGAGGTTTCGTATTATTTAGTTCCAAGAAAAGACATATGACAATGTTGTTTTCCAATACAAATGATAAAAAACAACGTGTTTTCATTAGAATTAACTATAATGTTCTTGATTTTCCGTTTATATTAACGATGGAAGATGTACACGTAAAACCGCTCTAATCCGGCTGAAACGTCGATATATGCAATAAAAACCGAACTTCTCCCCTTTTCAATATCTTACTCAGTATTTTAACGAAAAACAAATAGATGATTGAAAATGAAGTATTTAAGGTTATTATCTAATCAATTATGTGTTTGCATCATTTTTATCGTATATATATATATGAATTATTACCCATGGACGGAAAATTCACAAAAACGTGGATAAATGCAAAATATTGCCTAATTCGATGATATTTTGTTTAAATCACATGAAGGAAAAGGAGATGATAAAAGTTAAAATATTGCTAAATTCGATGATTTTTCGTACGAAGCAAAATGCAAGAAAACTTGCTTAAAATGTAATATTTTGCGAAATTCTGAGATTTGAAGGCCAAATCACATATCGTGATACTACATAAAATAGTATCGAAATATTTTTAAAAATGAATATATTTACGTAATATCAAACTACATGAAAAACGTGAAAAAAGTCACTATATAACCATATTTGAGGATTTTAACTTCAAATCATAGAGCGAGGTTTCGTATTATTTAGTTCCAAGAAAAGACATATGACAATGTTGTTTCCAATACAAATGATAAAAAACAATGTGTTTTCATTAGAATTAACTATAATGTTCTTGATTTTCCGTTTATATTAACGATGGAAAATGTACACGTAAAACCGCTCTAATCCGGCTGAAACGTCGATATATGCAATAAAAACCGAACTTCTCCCCTTTTCAATATCTTACTCAGTATTTTAACGAGAAACAAATAGATGATTGAAAATGAAGTATTTAAGGTTATTATCTAATCAATTATGTGTTTGCATCATTTTTATCGTATATATATGAATTAAAACCCATGGACTGAAAATTCACAAAAACGGGGAAATCGGCAAAATATTGCCTAATTCGATGATATTTTGTTTAAATCACATGAAGGAAAAGGAGATGATAAACGTCAAAATATTGCTATATTCGATGATTTTTCGTACGAAACAAAATGCAAGAAAACTTGCTTAAAATGCAATATTATGCGAAATTCTGAGATTTGAAGGCCAAATCACATATCGTGATACTACATGAAATAGTATCGAAATATTGGTAAAAATGAATATATTTACATAATATCAAACTACATGAAAAACGTGAAAAAAGTCACTATATAACCATATTTGAGGATTTTAACTTCAAATCATAGAGCGAGGTTTCGTATTATTTAGATCCAAGAAAAGACATATGACAATGATGTTTCCAATACAAATGATAAAAAACAATGTGTTTTCATTAGAATTAACTATAATGTTCTTGATTTTCCAATTATATTAACGATGGAAGATGTACACGAAAAACCGCTCTAATCCGGCTGAAACGTCGATATATGCAATAAAAACCGAACTTCTCCCCTTTTCAATATCTTACTCAGTATTTTAACGAGAAACAAATAGATGATTGAAAATGAAGTATTTAAGGTTATTATCTAATCAATTATGTGTTTGCATCATTTTTATCGTATATATATATATGAATTAATACCCATGGACGGAAAATTCACAAAAACGTGGAAAACGGCAAAATATTGCCTAATTCGATGATATTTTGTTTAAATCACATGAAGGACAAGGAGATGATAAACGTCAAAATATTGCTAAATTCGATGATTTTTCGTACGAAGCAAAATGCAAGAAAACTTGCTTAAAATGCAATATTATGCGAAATTCTGAGATTTGAAGGCCAAATCACATATCGTGATACTACATGAAATAGTATCGAAATATTGGTAAAAATGAATATATTTACGTAATATCAAACTACATGAAAAACGTGAAAAAAGTCACTATATAACCATATTTGAGGATTTTAACTTCAAATCATAGAGCGAGGTTTCGTATTATTTAGTTCCAAGAAAAGACATATGACAATGTTGTTTCCAATACAAATGATAAAAAACAATGTGTTTTCATTAGAATTAACTATAATGTTCTTGATTTTCCGTTTATATTAACGATGGAAGATGTACACGTAAAACCGCTCTAATCCGGCTGAAACGTCGATATATGCAATAAAAACCGAACTTCTCCCCTTTTCAATATCTTACTCAGTATTTTAACGAGAAACAAATAGATGATTGAAAATGAAGTATTTAAGGTTATTATCTAATCAATTATGTGTTTGCATCATTTTTATCGTATATATATGAATTAATACCCATGGACGGAAAATTCACAAAAACGTGGAAAACGGCAAAATATTGCCTAATTCGATGATATTTTGTTTAAATCACATGACGGAAAAGGAGATGATAAAAGTTAAAATATTGCTAAATTCGATGATTTTTCGTACGAAGCAAAATGCAAGAAAATTTGCTTAAAATGCAATATTTTGCGAAATTCTGAGATTTGAAGGCCAAATCACATATCGTGATACTACATGAAATAGTATCGAAATATTGGTAAAAATGAATATATTTACGTAATATCAAACTACATGAAAAACGTGAAAAAAGTCACTATATAACCATATTTGAGGATTTTAACTTCAAATCATAGAGCGAGGTTTCGTATTATTTAGATCCAAGAAAAGACATATGACAATGATGTTTCCAATACAAATGATAAAAAACAATGTGTTTTCATTAGAATTAACTATAATGTTCTTGATTTTTCGTTTATATTAACGATGGAAGATGTACACATAAAACCGCTCTAATCCGGCTGAAACGTCGATATATGCAATAAAAACCGAACTTCTCCCCTTTTCAATATCTTACTCAGTATTTTAATGAGAAACAAATAGATGATTGAAAATGAAGTATTTAAGGTTATTATTTAATCAATTATGTGTTTGCATCATTTTTATCGTATATATATATGAATTAATACCCATGGACGGAAAATTCACAAAAACGTGGAAAACGGCAAAATATTGCCTAATTCGATGATATTTTGTTTAAATCACATGAAGGAAAAGGAGATGATAAACGTCAAAATATTGCTAAATTCGATGATTTTTCGTACGAAGCAAAATGCAAGAAAACTTGCTTAAAATGCAATATTATGCGAAATTCTGAGATTTGAAGGCCAAATCACATATCGTGATACTACATGAAATAGTATCGAAATATTGGTAAAAATGAATATATTTACGTAATATCAAACTACATGAAAAACGTGAAAAAAGTCACTATATAACCATATTTGAGGATTTTAACTTCAAATCATAGAGCGAGGTTTCGTATTATTTAGTTCCAAGAAAAGACATATGAAAATGTTGTTTCCAATACAAATGATAAAAAACAATGTGTTTTCATTAGAATTAACTATAATGTTCTTGATTTTCCGTTTATATTAACGATGGAAGATGTACACGTAAAACCGCTCTAATCCGGCTGAAACGTCGATATATGCAATAAAAACCGAACTTCTCCCCTTTTCAATATCTTACTCAGTATATTAACGAGAAACAAATAGATGATTGAAAATGAAGTATTTAAGGTTATTATCTAATCAATTATGTGTTTGCATCATTTTTATCGTATATATATATATATATATGAATTATTACCCATGGGCGGAAAATTCACAAAAACGTGGAAAACGGCAAAATATTGCCTAATTCGATGATATTTTGTTTAAATCACATGAAGGAAAAGGAGATGATAAACGTTAAAATATTGCTAAATTCGATGATTTTTCGTACGAAGCAAAATGCAAGAAAACTTGCTTAAAATGCAATATTATGCGAAATTCTGAGATTTGAAGGCCAAATCACATATCGTGATACTACATGAAATAGTATCGAAATATTGGTAAAAATGAATATATTTACGTAATATCAAACTACATGAAAAACGTGAAAAAAGTCACTATATAACCATATTTGAGGATTTTAACTTCAAATCATAGAGCGAGGTTTCGTATTATTTAGTTCCAAGAAAAGACATATGAAAATGTTGTTTCCAATACAAATGATAAAAAACAATGTGTTTTCATTAGAATTAACTATAATGTTCTTGATTTTCCGTTTATATTAACGATGGAAGATGTACACGTAAAACCGCTCTAATCCGGCTGAAACGTCGATATATGCAATAAAAACCGAACTTCTCCCCTTTTCAATATCTTACTCAGTATATTAACGAGAAACAAATAGATGATTGAAAATGAAGTATTTATGGTTATTATCTAATCAATTATGTGTTTGCATCATTTTTATCGTATATATATATATGAATTATTACCCATGGACGGAAAATTCACAAAAACGTGGAAAACGGCAAAATATTGCCTAATTCGATGATATTTTGTTTAAATCACATGAAGGAAAAGGAGATGATAAACGTTAAAATATTGCTAAATTCGATGATTTTTCGTACGAAGCAAAATGCAAGAAAACTTGCTTAAAATGCAATATTATGCGAAATTCTGAGATTTGAAGGCCAAATCACATATCGTGATACTACATGAAATAGTATCGAAATATATATATATATATTTGAAATATCGTATATATATATATGAATTATTACCCATGGACGGAAAATTCACAAAAACGTGGAAAACGGCAAAATATTGCCTAATTCGATGATATTTTGTTTAAATCACATGAAGGAAAAGGAGATGATAAACGTTAAAATATTGCTAAATTCGATGATTTTTCGTACGAAGCAAAATGCAAGAAAACTTGCTTAAAATGCAATATTATGCGAAATTCTGAGATTTGAAGGCCAAATCACATATCGTGATACTACATGAAATAGTATCGAAATATATATATATATATATATGAAATATCGTATATATATATATGAATTATTACCCATGGACGGAAAATTCACAAAAACGTGGAAAACGGCAAAATATTGCCAAATTCGATGATATTTTGTTTAAATCACATGAAGGAAAAGGAGATGATAAACGTTAAAATATTGCTAAATTCGATGATTTTTCGTACGAAGCAAAATGCAAGAAAACTTGCTTAAAATGCAATATTATGCGAAATTCTGAGATTTGAAGGCCAAATCACATATCGTGATACTACATGAAATAGTATCGAAATATTGGTAAAAATGAATATATATACGTAATATCAAACTACATGGAAAACGTGAAAAAAGTCACTATATAACCATATTTGAGGATTTTAATTTCAAATCATAGAGCGAGGTTTCGTATTATTTAGTTCCAAGAAAAGACATATGACAATGTTGTTTTCCAATACAAATGATAAAAAACAACGTGTTTTCATTAGAATTAACTATAATGTTCTTGATTTTCCGTTTATATTAACGATGGAAGATGTACACGTAAAACCGCTCTAATCCGGCTGAAACGTCGATATATGCAATAAAAACCGAACTTCTCCCCTTTTCAATATCTTACTCAGTATTTTAACGAGAAACAAATAGATGATTGAAAATGAAGTATTTAAGGTTATTATCTAATCAATTATGTGTTTGCATCATTTTTATCGTATATATATATATGAATTATTACCCATGGACGGAAAATTCACAAAAACGTGGAAAACGGCAAAATATTGTCTAATTCGATGATATTTTGTTTAAATCACATGAAGGAAAAGGAGATGATAAACGTTAAAATATTGCTAAATTCGATGATTTTTCGTACGAAGCAAAATGCAAGAAAACTTGCTTAAAATGCAATATTATGCGAAATTCTGAGATTTAAAGGCCAAATCACATATCGTGATACTACATGAAATAGTATCGAAATATATATATATATATATGAAATATCGTATATATATATATGAATTATTACCCATGGACGGAAAATTCACAAAAACGTGGAAAACGGCAAAATATTGCCTAATTCGATGATATTTTGTTTAAATCACATGAAGGAAAAGGAGATGATAAACGTTAAAATATTGCTAAATTCGATGATTTTTCGTACGAAGCAAAATGCAAGAAAACTTGCTTAAAATGCAATATTATGCGAAATTCTGAGATTTGAAGGCCAAATCACATATCGTGATACTACATGAAATAGTATCGAAATATATATATATATATATATATGAAATATCGTATATATATATATGAATTATTACCCATGGACGGAAAATTCACAAAAACGTGGAAAACGGCAAAATATTGCCAAATTCGATGATATTTTGTTTAAATCACATGAAGGAAAAGGAGATGATAAACGTTAAAATATTGCTAAATTCGATGATTTTTCGTACGAAGCAAAATGCAAGAAAACTTGCTTAAAATGCAATATTATGCGAAATTCTGAGATTTGAAGGCCAAATCACATATCGTGATACTACATGAAATAGTATCGAAATATTGGTAAAAATGAATATATATACGTAATATCAAACTACATGGAAAACGTGAAAAAAGTCACTATATAACCATATTTGAGGATTTTAATTTCAAATCATAGAGCGAGGTTTCGTATTATTTAGTTCCAAGAAAAGACATATGACAATGTTGTTTTCCAATACAAATGATAAAAAACAACGTGTTTTCATTAGAATTAACTATAATGTTCTTGATTTTCCGTTTATATTAACGATGGAAGATGTACACGTAAAACCGCTCTAATCCGGCTGAAACGTCGATATATGCAATAAAAACCGAACTTCTCCCCTTTTCAATATCTTACTCAGTATTTTAACGAGAAACAAATAGATGATTGAAAATGAAGTATTTAAGGTTATTATCTAATCAATTATGTGTTTGCATCATTTTTATCGTATATATATATATGAATTATTACCCATGGACGGAAAATTCACAAAAACGTGGATAACGGCAAAATATTGCCTAATTCGATGATATTTTGTTTAAATCACATGAAGGAAAAGGAGATGATAAACGTTAAAATATTGCTAAATTCGATGATTTTTCGTACGAAGCAAAATGCAAGAAAACTTGCTTAAAATGCAATATTATGCGAAATTCTGAGATTTGAAGGCCAAATCACATATCGTGATACTACATGAAATAGTATCGAAATATATATATATATATATATATGAAATATCGTATATATATATATGAATTATTACCCATGGACGGAAAATTCACAAAAACGTGGAAAACGGCAAAATATTGCCTAATTCGATGATATTTTGTTTAAATCACATGAAGGAAAAGGAGATGATAAACGTTAAAATATTGCTAAATTCGATGATTTTTCGTACGAAGCAAAATGCAAGAAAACTTGCTTAAAATGCAATATTATGCGAAATTCTGAGATTTGAAGGCCAAATCACATATCGTGATACTACATGAAATAGTATCGAAATATTGGTAAAAATGAATATATATACGTAATATCAAACTACATGAAAAACGTGAAAAAAGTCACTATATAACCATATTTGAGGATTTTAATTTCAAATCATAGAGCGAGGTTTCGTATTATTTAGTTCCAAGAAAAGACAAATGACAATGTTGTTTTCCAATACAAATGATAAAAAACAATGTGTTTTCATTAGAATTAACTATAATGTTCTTGATTTTCCGTTTATATTAACGATGGAAGATGTACACGTAAAACCGCTCTAATCCGGCTGAAACGTCGATATATGCAATAAAAACCGAACTTCTCCCCTTTTCAATATCTTACTCAGTATTTTAACGAGAAACAAATAGATGATTGAAAATGACGTATTTAAGGTTATTATCTAATCAATTATGTGTTTGCATCATTTTTATCGTATATATATGAATTAAAACCCATGGACTGAAAATTCACAAAAACGTGGAAAACGGCAAAATATTGCCTAATTCGATGATATTTTGTTTAAATCACATGAAGGAAAAGGAGATGAAAAACGTCAAAATATTGCTAAATTCGAAGATTTTTCCTACGAAGCAAAATGCAAGAAAACTTGCTTAAAATGCAATATTATGCGAAATTCTGAGATATGAAGGCCAAATCACATATCGTGATACTACATGAAATAGTATCGAAATATTTTTAAAAATGAATATATTTACGTAATATCAAACTACATGAAAAACGTGAAAAAAGTCACTATATAACCATATTTGAGGATTTTAACTTCAAATCATAGAGCGAGGTTTCGTATTATTTAGTTCCAAGAAAAGACATATGACAATGTTGTTTCCAATACAAATGATAAAAAACAATGTGTTTTCATTAGAATTAGCTATAATGTTCTTGATTTTCCGTTTATATTAACGATGGAAGATGTACACGTAAAACCGCTCTAATCCGGCTGAAACGTCGATATATGCAATAAAAACCGAACTTCTCCCCTTTTCAATATCTTACTCAGTATTTTAACGAGAAACAAATAGATGATTGAAAATGAAGTATTTAAGGTTATTATCTAATCAATTATGTGTTTGCATCATTTTTATCATATATATATGAATTAAAACCCATGGACTGAAAATTCACAAAAACGTGGAAAACGGCAAAATATTGGCTAATTCGATGATATTTTGTTTAAATTACATGAAGGAAAAGGAGATGATAAACGTCAAAATATTGCTAAATTCGATGATTTTTCGTACGTAGCAAAATGCAAGAAAACTTGCTTAAAATGCAATATTATGCGAAATTCTGAGATTTGAAGGCCAAATCACATATCGTGATACTACATGAAATAGTATCGAAATATTGGTATAAATGAATATATTTACGTAATATCAAACTACATGAAAAACGTGAAAAAAGTCACTATATAACCATATTTGAGGATTTTAACTTCAAATCATAGAGCGAGGTTTCGTATTATTTAGTTCCAAGAAAAGACATATGACAATCTTGTTTCCAATAAAAATGAAAAAAAACAATGTGTTTTCATTATAATTAACTATAATGTTCTTGATTTTCCGTTTATATTAACGATGGAAGATGTACACGTAAAACCGCTCTAATCCGGCTGAAACGTCGATATATACAATAAAAACCGAACTTCTCCCCTTTTCAATATCTTACTCAGTATTTAAACGAGAAACAAATAGATGATTGAAAATGAAGTATTTAAGGTTATTATCTAATCAATTATGTGTTTGCATCGATTTTATCGTATATATATATGAATTAATACCCATGGACGGAAAATTCACAAAAACGTGGAAAACAGCAAAATATTGCCTAATTCGATGATATTTTGTTTAAATCACATGAAGGAAAAGGAGATGATAAACGTTAAAATATTGCTAAATTCGATGATTTTTTGTACGAAGCAAAATGCAAGAAAACTTGCTTAAAATGCAATATTATGCGAAATTCTGAGATTTGAAGGCCAAATCACATATCGTGATACTACATGAAATAGTATCGAAATATTGGTAAAAATGAATATATTTACGTAATATCAAACTACATGAAAAACGTGAAAAAAGTCACTATATAACCATATTTGAGGATTTTAACTTCAAATCATAGAGCGAGGTTTCGTATTATTTAGATCCAAGAAAAGACATATGACAATGTTGTTTCCAATACAAATGATAAAAAACAATGTGTTTTCATTAGAATTAACTATAATGTTCTTGATTTTCCGTTTATATTAACGATGGAAGATGTACACGTAAAACCGCAATAATCCGGCTGAAACGTCGATATATGCAATAAAAACAGAACTTCTCCCCTTTTCAATATCTTACTCAGTATTTTAACGAGAAACAAATAGATGATTGAAAATGAAGTATTTAAGGTTATTATCTAATCAATTATGTGTTTGCATCATTTTTATCGAATATATATATATGAATTAATACCCATGGACGGAAAACTCACAAAAACGTGGAAAGCGGCAAAATATTGCCTAATTCGATGATATTTTGTTTAAATCACATGAAGGAAAAGGAGATGATAAACGTTAAAATATTGCTAAATTCGATGATTTTTCGTACGAAGCAAAATGCAAGAAAACTTGCTTAAAATGCAATATTATGCGAAATTCTGAGATTTGAAGGCCAAATCACATATCGTGATACTACATGAAATAGTATCGAAATATTGGTAAAAATGAATATATTTACGTAATATCAAACTACATGAAAAACGTGAAAAAAGTCACTATATAACCATATTTGAGGATTTTAACTTCAAATCATAGAGCGAGGTTTCGTATTATTTAGTTCCAAGAAAAGACATATGACAATGTTGTTTCCAATACAAATGATAAAAAACAATGTGTTTTCATTAGAATTAACTATAATGTTCTTGATTTTCCGTTTATATTAACGAGGGAAGATGTACACGTAAAACCGCTCTAATCCGGCTGAAACGTCGATATATGCAATAAAAACCGAAATTCTCCCCTTTTCAATATCTTACTCAGTATTTTAACGAGAAACAAATAGATGATTGAAAATGAAGTATTTAAGGTTATTATCTAATCAATTATGTGTTTGCATCATTTTTATCGTATATATATATGAATTAATACCCATGGACGGAAAATTCACAAAAACGTGGAAAACGGCAAAATATTGCCTAATTCGATGATATTTTGTTTAAATCACATGAAGGAAAAGGAGATGATAAACGTCAAAATATTGCTAAATTCGATGATTTTTCGTACGAAGCAAAATGCAAGAAAACTTGCTTAAAATGCAATATTATGCGAAATTCTGAGATTTGAAGGCCAAATCACATATCGTGATACTACATGAAATAGTATCGAAATATTGGTAAAAATGAATATATATACGTAATATCAAACTACATGGAAAACGTGAAAAAAGTCACTATATAACCATATTTGAGGATTTTAATTTCAAATCATAGAGCGAGGTTTCGTATTATTTAGTTCCAAGAAAAGACATATGACAATGTTGTTTTCCAATACAAATGATAAAAAACAACGTGTTTTCATTAGAATTAACTATAATGTTCTTGATTTTCCGTTTATATTAACGATGGAAGATGTACACGTAAAACCGCTCTAATCCGGCTGAAACGTCGATATATGCAATAAAAACCGAACTTCTCCCCTTTTCAATATCTTACTCAGTATTTTAACGAGAAACAAATAGATGATTGAAAATGAAGTATTTAAGGTTATTATCTAATCAATTATGTGTTTGCATCATTTTTATCGTATATATATATATGAATTATTACCCATGGACGGAAAATTCACAAAAACGTGGAAAACGGCAAAATATTGCCTAATTCGATGATATTTTGTTTAAATCACATGAAGGAAAAGATGATAAACGTTAAAATATTGCTAAATTCGATGATTTTTCGTACGAAGCAAAATGCAAGAAAACTTGCTTAAAATGCAATATTATGCGAAATTCTGAGATTTGAAGGCCAAATCACATATCGTGATACTACATGAAATAGTATCGAAATATTGGTAAAAATGAATATATATACGTAATATCAAACTACATGAAAAACGTGAAAAAAGTCACTATATAACCATATTTGAGGATTTTAATTTCAAATCATAGAGCGAGGTTTCGTATTATTTAGTTCCAAGAAAAGACAAATGACAATGTTGTTTTCCAATACAAATGATAAAAAACAATGTGTTTTCATTAGAATTAACTATAATGTTCTTGATTTTCCGTTTATATTAACGATGGAAGATGTACACGTAAAACCGCTCTAATCCGGCTGAAACGTCGATATATGCAATAAAAACCGAACTTCTCCCCTTTTCAATATCTTACTCAGTATTTTAACGAGAAACAAATAGATGATTGAAAATGACGTATTTAAGGTTATTATCTAATCAATTATGTGTTTGCATCATTTTTATCGTATATATATGAATTAAAACCCATGGACTGAAAATTCACAAAAACGTGGAAAACGGCAAAATATTGCCTAATTCGATGATATTTTGTTTAAATCACATGAAGGAAAAGGAGATGAAAAACGTCAAAATATTGCTATATTCGATGATTTTTCGTACGAAACAAAATGCGAGAAAACTTGCTTAAAATGCAATATTATGCGAAATTCTGAGATTTGAAGGCCAAATCACATATCGTGATACTACATGAAATAGTATCGAAATATTGGTAAAAATGAATATATTTACGTAATATCAAACTACATGAAAAACGTGAAAAAAGTCACTATATAACCATATTTGAGGATTTTAACGTCAAATCATAGAGCGAGGTTTCGTATTATTTAGATCCAAGAAAAGACATATGACAATGTTGTTTCCAATACAAATGATAAAAAACAATGTGTTTTCATTAGAATTAACTATAATGTTCTTGATTTTCCGTTTATATTAACGATGGAAGATGTACACGTAAAACTGTAATAATCCGGCTGAAACGTCGATATATGCAATAAAAACCGAACTTCTCCCCTTTTCAATATCTTACTCAGTATTTTAACGAGAAACAAATAGATGATTGAAAATGAAGTATTTAAGGTTATTATCTAATCAATTATGTGTTTGCATCATTTTTATCGAATATATATATATGAATTAATACCCATGGACGGAAAATTCACAAAAACGTGGAAAACGGCAAAATATTGCCTAATTCGATGATATTTTGTTTAAATCACATGAAGGAAAAGGAGATGATAAACGTTAAAATATTGCTAAATTCGATGATTTTTCGTACGAAGCAAAATGCAAGAAAACTTGCTTAAAATGCAATATTATGCGAAATTCTGAGATTTGAAGGCCAAATCACATATCGTGATACTACATGAAATAGTATCGAAATATATATATATATATATATGAAATAAATACATGAAATAGTATCGAAATATATATATATATATATATGAAATATCGTATATATATATATGAATTATTACCCATGGACGGAAAATTCACAAAAACGTGGAAAACGGCAAAATATTGCCTAATTCGATGATATTTTGTTTAAATCACATGAAGGAAAAGGAGATGATAAACGTTAAAATATTGCTAAATTCGATGATTTTTCGTACGAAGCAAAATGCAAGAAAACTTGCTTAAAATGCAATATTATGCGAAATTCTGAGATTTGAAGGCCAAATCACATATCGTGATACTACATGAAATAGTATCGAAATATTGGTAAAAATGAATATATATACGTAATATCAAACTACATGAAAAACGTGAAAAAAGTCACTATATAACCATATTTGAGGATTTTAATTTCAAATCATAGAGCGAGGTTTCGTATTATTTAGTTCCAAGAAAAGACAAATGACAATGTTGTTTTCCAATACAAATGATAAAAAACAATGTGTTTTCATTAGAATTAACTATAATGTTCTTGATTTTCCGTTTATATTAACGATGGAAGATGTACACGTAAAACCGCTCTAATCCGGCTGAAACGTCGATATATGCAATAAAAACCGAACTTCTTCCCTTTTCAATATCTTACTCAGTATTTTAACGAGAAACAAATAGATGATTGAAAATGACGTATTTAAGGTTATTATCTAATCAATTATGTGTTTGCATCATTTTTATCGTATATATATGAATTAAAACCCATGGACTGAAAATTCACAAAAACGTGGAAAACGGCAAAATATTGCCTAATTCGATGATATTTTGTTTAAATCACATGAAGGAAAAGGAGATGAAAAACGTCAAAATATTGCTATATTCGATGATTTTTCGTACGAAACAAAATGCGAGAAAACTTGCTTAAAATGCAATATTATGCGAAATTCTGAGATTTGAAGGCCAAATCACATATCGTGATACTACATGAAATAGTATCGAAATATTGGTAAAAATGAATATATTTACGTAATATCAAACTACATGAAAAACGTGAAAAAAGTCACTATATAACCATATTTGAGGATTTTAACTTCAAATCATAGAGCGAGGTTTCGTATTATTTAGATCCAAGAAAAGACATATGACAATGTTGTTTCCAATACAAATGATAAAAAACAATGTGTTTTCATTAGAATTAACTATAATGTTCTTGATTTTCCGTTTATATTAACGATGGAAGATGTACACGTAAAACCGCAATAATCCAGCTGAAACGTCGATATATGCAATAAAAACCGAACTTCTCCCCTTTTCAATATCTTACTCAGTATTTTAACGAGAAACAAATAGATGATTGAAAATGAAGTATTTAAGGTTATTACCTAATCAATTATGTGTTTGCATCATTTTTATCGAATATATATACCCATGGACGGAAAATTCACAAAAACGTGGAAAACGGCAAAATATTGCCTAATTCGATGATATTTTGTTTAAATCGCATGAAGGAAAAGGAGATGATAAACGTTAAAATATTTCTAAATTCGATGATTTTTCGTACGAAACAAAATGCGAGAAAACTTGCTTAAAATGCAATATTATGCGAAATTCTGAGATTTGAAGGCCAAATCACATACCTGATACTACATGAACTAGTATCGAAATATTGGTAAAAATGAATATATTTACGTAATATCAAACTACATGAAAAACGTGAAAAAGTCACTATATAACCATATTTGAGGATTTTAACTTCAAATCATAGAGCGAGGTTTCGTATTATTTAGATCCAAGAAAGACATATGACAATGTTGTTTCCAATACAAATGATAAAAAACAATGTGTTTTCATTAGAATTAACTATAATGTTCTTGATTTTCCGTTTATATTAACGATGGAAGATGTACACGTAAAACCGCTCTAATCCGGCTGAAACGTCGATATATGCAATAAAAACCGAACTTCTCCCCTTTTCAATATCTTACTCAGTACTTTAACGAGAAACAAATAGATGATTGAAAATGAAGTATTTAAGGTTATTATCTAATCAATTATGTGTTTGCATCATTTTTATCGTATATATATATGAATTAATACCCATGGACGGAAAATTCACAAAAACTTGGAAAACGGCAAAATATTGCCTAATTCGATGATATTTTGTTTAAATCACATGAAGGAAAAGGAGATGATAAACGTTAAAATATTGCTAAATTCGATGATTTTCGTACGAAGCAAAATGCAAGAAAACTTGCTTAAAATGCAATATTGTGCGAAATTCTGAGATTTGTAGGCCAAATCACATATCGTGATACTACATGAAATAGTATCGAAATATTGGTAAAAATGAATATATTTATGTAATATCAAACTACATGAAAAACGTGAAAAAAGTCACTATATAACCATATTTGAGGATTTTAACTTCAAATCATAGAGCGAGGTTTCGTATTATTTAGTTCCAAGAAAAGACATATGACAATGTTGTTTCCAATACAAATGATAAAAAACAATGTGTTTTCATTAGAATTAACTATAATGTTCTTGATTTTCCGTTTATATTAACGAGGGAAGATGTACACGTAAAACCGCTCTAATCCGGCTGAAACGTCGATATATGCAATAAAAACCGAACTTCTCCCCTTTTCAATATCTTACTCAGTAGTTTAACGAGAAACAAATAGATGATTGAAAATGAAGTATTTAAGGTTATTATCTAATCAATTATGTGTTTGCATCATTTTTATCGTATATATATGAATTAAAACCCATGGACTGAAAATTCACAAAAACGTGGAAAACGGCAAAATATTGCCTAATTCGATGATATTTTGTTTAAATCACATGAAGGAAAAGGAGATGATAAACGTCAAAATATTGCTATATTCGATGATTTTTCGTACGAAACAAAATGCAAGAAAACTTGCCTAAAATGCAAGAAAACTTGCTTAAAATGCAATATTATGCGAAATTCTGAGATTTGAAGGCCAAATCACATATCGTGATACTACATGAAATAGTATCGAAATATTGGTAAAAATGAATATATTTACGTAATATCAAACTACATGAAAAACGTGAAAAATTCACTATATAACCATATTTGAGGATTTTATCTTCAAATCATAGAGCGAGGTTTCGTATTATTTAGATCCAAGAAAAGACATATGACAATGTTGTTTCCAATACAAATGATAAAAAACAATGTGTTTTCATTAGAATTAACTATAATGTTCTTGAATTTCCGTTTATATTAACGATGGAAGATGTACACGTAAAACCGCTCTAATCCGGCTGAAACGTCGATATATGCAATAAAAACCGAGCTTCTCCCCTTTTTAATATCTTACTCAGTATTTTAACGAGAAACAAATAGATGATTGAAAATGAAGTATTTAAGGTTATTATCTAATCAATTATGTGTTTGCATCATTTTTATCGTATATATATATATATATATATATATATATGAATTAATACCCATGGACGGAAAATTCACAAAAACGTGGAAAACGGCAAAATATTGCCTAATTCGATGATATTTTGTTTAAATCACATGAAGGAAAAGGAGATGATAAACGTTAAAATATTGCTAAATTCGATGATTTTTCGTACGAAGCAAAATGCAAGAAAACTTGCTTAAAATGCAATATTATGCGAAATTCTGAGATTTGAAGGCCAAATCACATATCGTGATACTACATGAAATAGTATCGAAATATTTTTAAAAATGAATATATTTACGTAATATCAAACTACATGAAAAACGTGAAAAAAGTCACTATATAACCATATTTGAGGATTTTAACTTCAAATCATAGAGCGAGGTTTCGTATTATTTAGTTCCAAGAAAAGACATATGACAATGTTGTTTCCAATACAAATGATAAAGAACAATGTGTTTTCATTAGAATTAGCTATAATATTCTTGATTTTCCGTTTATATTAACGAGGGAAGATGTACACGTAAAACCGCTCTAATCCGGCTGAAACGTCGATATATGCAATAAAAACCGAACTTCTCCCCTTTTCAATATCTTACTCAGTAGTTTAACGAGAAACAAATAGATGATTGAAAATGAAGTATTTAAGGTTATTATCTAATCAATTATGTGTTTGCATCATTTTTATCGTATATATATAAATTAAAACCCATGGACTGAAAATTCATAAAAACGTGGAAAACGGCAAAATATTGCCTAATTCGATGATATTTTGTTTAAATCACATGAAGGAAAAGGAGATGATAAACGTCAAAATATTGCTATATTCGATGATTTTTCGTACGAAACAAAATGCAAGAAAACTTGCTTAAAATGCAAGAAAACTTGCTTAAAATGCAATATTATGCGAAATTCTGAGATTTGAAGGCCAAGTCACATATCGTGATACTACATGAAATAGTATCGAAATATTGGTAAAAATGAATATATTTACGTAATATCAAACTACATGAAAAACGTGAAAAAAATCACTATATAACCATATTTGAGGATTTTATCTTCAAATCATAGAGCGAGGTTTCGTATTATTTAGATCCAAGAAAAGACATATGACAATGTTGTTTCCAATACAAATGATAAAAAACAATGTGTTTTCATTAGAATTAACTATAATGTTCTTGATTTTCCGTTTATATTAACGATGGAAGATGTACACGTAAAAACGCTCTAATCCGGCTGAAACGTCGATATATGTAATAAAAACCGAACTTCTCCCCTTTTCAATATCTTACTCAGTATTTTAACGAGAAACAAATAGATGATTGAAAATGAAGTATTTAAGGTTATTATCTAATCAATTATGTGTTTGCATCATTTTTATCGTATATATATATGAATTAATACCCATGGACGGAAAATTCACAAAAACGTGGACAACGGCAAAATATTGCCAAATTCGATGATATTTTGTTTAAATCACATGAAGGAAGAGGAGATGATAAACGTTAAAATATTGCTAAATTCGATGATTTTTCGTACGAAGCAAAATGCAAGAAAACTTGCTTAAAATGCAATATTATGCGAAATTCTGAGATTTGAAGGCCAAATCACATATCGTGATACTACATGAAATAGTATCGAAATATTTTTAAAAATGAATATATTTACGTAATATCAAACCACATGAAAAACGTGAAAAAAGTCACTATATAACCATATTTGAGGATTTTAACTTCAAATCATAGAGCGAGGTTTCGTATTATTTAGTTCCAAGAAAAGACATATGACAATGTTGTTTCCAATACAAATGATAAAAAACAATGTGTTTTCATTAGAATTAACTATAATGTTCTTGATTTTCCGTTTATATTAACGATGGAAGATGTACACGTAAAACCGCTCTAATCCGGCTGAAACGTCGATATATGCAATAAAAACCGAACTTCTCCCCTTTTCAATATCTTACTCAGTATTTTAAAGAGAAACAAATAGATGATTGAAAATGAAGTATTTAAGGTTATTATCTAATCAATTATGTGTTTGCATCATTTTTATCGTATATATATGAATTAAAACCCATGGACTGAAAATTCACAAAAACGTGGAAAACGGCAAAATATTGCCTAATTCGATGATATTTTGTTTAAATCACATGAAGGAAAAGGAGATGATAAAAAGTATTTTAACGAGAAACAAATAGATGATTGAAAATGAAGTATTTAAGGTTATTATCTAATCAATTGTGTTTGCATCATTTTTATCGTATATATATATGAATTAATACCCATGGACGGAAAATTCACAAAAACGTTGAAAACGGCAAAATATTGCCTAATTCGATTATATTTTGTTTAAATCACATGAAGGAAAATGAGATGATAAACGTTAAAATATTGCTAAATTCGATGATTTTTCGTACGAAGCAAAATGCAAGAAAACTTGCTTAAAGTGCAATGTTGTGCGAAATTCTGAGATTTGAAGGCCAAATCACATATCGTGATACTACATGAAATAGTATCGAAATATTGGTAAAAATGAATATATTTACGTAATATCAAACTACATGAAAAACGTGAAAAAAGTCACTATATAACCATATTTGAGGATTTTAACTTCAAATCATAGAGCGAGGTTTCGTATTATTTAGTTCCAAGAAAAGACATATGACAATGTTGTTTCCAATACAAATGATAAAGAACAATGTGTTTTCATTAGAATTAGCTATAATGTTCTTGATTTTCCGTTTATATTAACGAGGGAAGATGTACACGTAAAACCGCTCTAATCCGGCTGAAACGTCGATATATGCAATAAAAACCGAACTTCTCCCCTTTTCAATATCTTACTCAGTAGTTTAACGAGAAACAAATAGATGATTGAAAATGAAGTATTTAAGGTTATTATCTAATCAATTATGTGTTTGCATCATTTTTATCGTATATATATAAATTAAAACCCATGGACTGAAAATTCACAAAAACGTGGAAAATGGCAAAATATTGCCTAATTCGATGATATTTTGTTTAAATCACATGAAGGAAAAGGAGATGATAAACGTCAAAATATTGCTATATTCGATGATTTTTCGTACGAAACAAAATGCAAGAAAACTTGCTTAAAATGCAAGAAAACTTGCTTAAAATGCAATATTATGCGAAATTCTGAGATTTGAAGACCAAATCACATATCGTGATACTACATGAAATAGTATCGAAATATTGGTAAAAATGAATATATTTACGTAATATCAAACTACATGAAAAACGTGAAAAAAGTCACTATATAACCATATCTTTCTCTGCTCTCCAGTGTCCTGTTATTCATATAGTTTCTCCATGCCCTTTTACTTTGCTGCTTAGCTAGCCTACATCTCTGATTGAACCATGGGTTTCTCATCTTCATTTTACTGTTTTCCTTTTGGGCTGGGACAAACTTGTTTGATGCGTCCTGCACTTTTGCGTGATGTAGTCCATCATATATTGGGCCGTCTTTTCCCTGAGCTCTGTTTCCCATACTATATCTGTTAGGAGTTTTCTTATCTCATAGTTTCCCTTTCGGTATGCTAACCTTTTGGTTTCGGTAGCCCTCCTCGAGTTCAATAACCCTTCTTCAATCAGGTACTCATACCCCAATACAATGTGGTCGCTCTGTTACGAACCCGGATCCAGCATCCGAGCACGGAGTAGTAACGACCACGCCATCTGTGGGTCAGCTCCCGAAACCCCCGCCAAACGGACGACGACACCTGGTGAGGACAAGGTGTACCAGCCACAAGGACCAGTTTCCAGTCCTGTACAGCTCACAACACAGCCGCTCCTGACCTCTGGTGAGGTGGTGCTCCGACGACAGCACCATCTATGGACTGGATACGTCAGGTGTTTGTGCCCGAGCCCGTCAGTGAGGTGTTTTAGTGCCCCAGTTATTGATGACGTGTCTGCTTACATAGCCGACCTGGGACTGATGTGATGGAAGTGGAGTCAGTCTACCCGAGGCAGCCAGTCTCCATACCTTGAAGTTTGCTGCAGCTGTTGTGAAGTCGTCCCCCATCCCCTGAAGAACACTGTGGTGTGTTAGCCTGCCAGTGGAGTGGCAGTGAAAGGATTTACCCGGGACCGACTGTTGGAGACGATCATCCACTGGGGTACTGAAGACAGGAGAGTGATTTGTGGTGTCACACGAGGCTCCTGTCTAGGGCGTTCCCCTTTTATCGTTCGTGGAGTGGCCGTACCAGCCTTGTTGGCTCCGAACCTGCCAGCAGACCAGCTGGACGTGTGGTTGACGGCCTCCACGGCGGTGCCCCCAGTGGACCTGTGTTTTGGCTGACCTGTGGCCAGGGTAGGCTCAACTTCTCAGA
Source organism: Procambarus clarkii (assembly GCF_040958095.1). NCBI lineage: Eukaryota > Metazoa > Arthropoda > Malacostraca > Decapoda > Cambaridae > Procambarus > Procambarus clarkii. The sequence goes on from NC_091193.1 coordinate 32,042,057, forward strand.
AGGATTCGTTGTGTGGCCACGAAGAAAGCACCAAGAACTCGGCACCGAGAGTTATGGCACCAGCGTCTTCAGCAGAAGACATCGATTGTGGATTAATCCCCTTGTAAAGTGTTAATACCCCTCCCCCTTGTGCACTCTTTTATTTTATATATTTAATCGGTGATGGTGTTAATTATAATATTAAGTTCTTAGCTTTCTTTCCCTACTCCCTTTAAGTTACTTGCGTCACGGATCTCATCCCTTGATAGCCACTACTGGCTTGGGAACGGATATCTATATCTGACTCTAACAACATCAGAGTGAGAACCCCGTTGCGTCCCGAGAGGGCCGTAACATAATTGGCATCCCCAGCGGGATCCGTCCCCTTGTTAAGTATGTTTGACAGGGGTGGTGAAGTGGCGTAATCCCTGTATATAATTCCCCCTGTGTGACGATTGTGACGTTATACGTCCTGTGCGGTGCTCAAGAGTGACTAAGTGCGATATTGTGCAGTGCGGTGCTCGCTGTGATTAAGCGATTAAGTGCAATATTGAGTAGTGCGGTGCTCGGTGATTCAGTACAATATTGTAGAGCGAAGAGTTCGCTGTGATTCAGTGCAATATTGGGTAGTGCGGTGCCCGAAGTGATTACGTGCAATATTGGCAAGTGCTGTGTTTGGTGCGATAAAATGCAATATTGACGTAGAACAGTGGTCGGTGCATTAAGTGCTAAAGTGTAAGCGGTGTGTCAAGTGCTAGTTAAGTGTTCCAGCGGTGACAATGGCAGAAAAAGCTACCATCGATGATCTGGACGATGTTCAGGCTTTTCTGAACAGAGTAGACTGCCTTGCCAGATTAAAATATCTGAGCAAACCAGAGCTTGTACTAGTGAGCGCCTACCTGGAGATAAAGATCCGTGCCAGTGATTCCCGTGTGGAGATCTTGTCCAAGGTTCACCGGCACCTGAAGGCAGAAGAGAAACAGGAAGGCGAGACTCCTAGTACAAGGGAAGGTGAGGAGATAGCTTCCACGGAAAAGGAAGATAAGGGCAGCGACGTTGACAGTGATGCAGGTGAGCTTAATATCAGCTTCCTAACTGTCAAGATGCGTGCCTTGGAAATTAATCTAGAAATTGAATGGAAGAAATTAGAATTGGAACGAGAGAGACAAGATAAAGAATTAGAGATGAGACGTTTAGAATTAGAAGAAAGGAAGGCAGAAAGAGAAAGAGAAGAGAAACGAGAAAGAGAGAGAGAAGAACGAGAAAGAGAGAGAGAAGAACGAGAAAGAGAGAGAGAAGAACGAGAAAGAGAAGAAAAAGAAAGACAGAGACAACATGAACTAGAAGTATTACGATTAGGCGCTGGACAGAGACAAACTGGAGTAAGCGGTTTCGATCCGGTAAGGAATATCAAATTGGTCCCCAAATTCAACGAGAGAGAAGTTTCGAAGTTCTTCGCAGCCTTCGAGAAAGTCGCTGCCTCTTTGGAGTGGCCAAGGGAGAATTGGGCCATCATGATACAGTCAGTTTTGACTGGGAAGGCCCAAATCGCCTACTCTACGTTATCCCTTGACGACTCCGGCGATTACGATATGGTGAAGAAAGTGGTGCTCATGGCGTACCAATTGGTACCTGAGGCATATAGGCAAAAGTTCAGAAACCTGAAGAAGACCTCAGAGCACACTTTCACCGAATTCGCCACGATCAAGGAGCGACTTTTCCAGGAATGGTGTGCCTCTCGGAAGGTGGAGACCAAGGCAGACCTCGAGCAGCTGATTCTGCTCGAGGACTTCAAGGATTGTTTATCTGGAGACCTCAAGACGTACTTAGAGGAACAGCAGGTGGAGACCTTGAGTGCAGCAGCCACCATGGCTGAAGAATATATCCTGACTCATAGGCCGTCTGCTAAGTACGTCCCGAGGAATTACCAGCGCCCGTTTGACAGACCTCAGGACGATGAAGAGACTCCCGTCCCACGAAGCGCTAAGAAGACGCCCCCAAGTAGCCCCCGAAGAACAAGTCCTAGTAGTCCGAAACACCGGAGTCCAAGGAGGAATATGGTGTGCTGGACTTGTGGGCAGAAAGGGCATATAGCTGCTAGGTGCCGAGGCAGAAGAGGTGGCAGCGCACGTAGGGAGGTGATGATGATGAGCTGTGTTACACCACCAGCAGGAAGCCAGTCGACGACGACACAGGAAGGACCACGTTTGTTTTCCCCTCACACTTCAGGCGGGTATGTATCGAGTGATCATACTGGTACATCGGTTGTAGTGCTCAGAGATAGTGGAGCAGCCCAGTCCCTGATCGTGAAGAGCTCGTTACCCGAGGGAGTAAGCATAGACGGGAGACAACAGGTTGTCCTGGTTGGGTTTCCTAGGACGCAGTACATCGCCCCCTTAGTGCCAGTACATCTCGACTCGCCTTATTTCAGCGGCACATGTGCGTTGGCAGTAGTCGATACCCTCCCTGTGGCTGGGATTGACGTGGTACTAGCCAACGACTTGGTGACCGATTGGAGCACCAATCATTCCAAGGTTGCAGACGAGTCTACCGGAACAGCACGGTCTGAGGTAACAGGCAATGGTAATGTCCAGGTAAAGACAGACCCGGATTTGAACATGTCTAATTTGTCCTCTCCCCCGCAGATCGACAGTTATCTAGCAGTGTCTCCTGATTTTTCTCTCGACAAGGAACATGAGGTTACGATGGCAGAAGTATCTGAGCTAGAAGAGAGGCCTTGTGTGCAGACACCCACGGATACCAACGAGTCTGGAGCGAAGGCTGAGGTGTGCTTGCGGTATGGCAAGTTACAGCGTGTAGTGAACCAGCCAGAGATTCCCCAGACGTCAGAGGTATGTGCGGTGTGTTCAAAAGGTCTAGTGCCCTCTTCGGTCCAAGCCAGGCGTGTGGATGTTGCCGGCTATAGACATGACTGGCTCGGGAAGCTTATCCCTCAATTGGCCCCATGTTTCTTAGCGATATTTTGTTTTATTCTCCTATGTATTCTCTGTGTTCTCAGTGAGGACCGGTGGACGACCCGACTAATGATGGCTCCCATGAACATCGTGAAGAGGTCCCAGGGATTGGAGATTTGTACTGCAGGTGTTGCAGTTGAAGAAGGGACCTGGAAGGTGATGGTTGATATAGGAGGTACATGTGATAATATGAGTGACTGTTTCCGACAGGTTGACACCCCCCGCGTGATTGCTGAGCCTCAACACAGCGTTATGCGGAACGTTGGTCGACCTGACGGTGACAGAGCGAATGCCACCTGCGACGTACGAACAGCCCCGTTGGGACTAGGTGTGGACCTAGTAGAGTATGCTGTAAGTACTGTTTTACCCGCTGTCGCTATCACTCTGAATTATCAGACCCCTGTATTCCAGGTTCCTGTCTCCCTGAAGGACCATCGGACCGGCACCAGAAATGTCGTCTGTGGTCAGCCATCATCGGTGCCACGACATAGGGAAGTGTCGAGTCACCCCAGATCGTGTCGAAACCAATCCGTACTCGAGAGATGTGAGATGATGCCCCTGTTTGCCATCGCAGAGGAGGTATGGAAGATTATGTCAGGCAGGTCATTGCCCGCCATCTACAAGTTCCCTTTGTGCCAGGGTTCCTCAGTACAGTTCTGTAGACGAGACAGCCTCGCCATCCCAGATTATAAAGCATGTGTGTCCATTTGGAGTTGTGTCGTACTAATTTGGTTTGTGTTTCTTTTTATAGAACCCCAAACCAAATTCTTTTTTGGTGGGGAGGTGTTACGAACCCGGATCCAGCATCCGAGCACGGAGTAGTAACGACCACGCCATCTGTGGGTCAGCTCCCGAAACCCCCGCCAAACGGACGACGACACCTGGTGAGGACAAGGTGTACCAGCCACAAGGACCAGTTTCCAGTCCTGTACAGCTCACAACACAGCCGCTCCTGACCTCTGGTGAGGTGGTGCTCCGACGACAGCGCCATCTATGGACTGGATACGTCAGGTGTTTGTGCCCGAGCCCGTAAGTGAGGTGTTTTAGTGTCCCAGTTATTGATGACGTGTCTGCTTACATAGCCGACCTGGGACTGATGTGATGGAAGTGGAGTCAGTCTACCCGAGGCAGCCAGTCTCCATACCTTGAAGTTTGCTGCAGCTGTTGTGAAGTCGTCCCCCCCCCAGAAGAACACTGTGGTGTGTTAGCCTGCCAGTGGAGTGGCAGTGAAAGGATTTACCCGGGACCGACTGTTGGAGACGATCATCCACTGGGGTACTGAAGACAGGAGAGTGATTTGTGGTGTCACACGAGGCTCCTGTCTAGGGCGTTCCCCTTTTATCGTTCGTAGAGTGGCCGTACCAGCCTTGTTGGCTCCGAACCTGCCAGCAGACCAGCTGGACGTGTGGTTGACCGCCTCCACGGCGGTGCCCCCAGTGGACCTGTGTTTTGGCTGACCTGTGGCCAGGGTAGGCTCAACTTCTCAGAAGGATTCGTTGTGTGGCCACGAAGAAAGCACCAAGGACTCGGCACCGAGAGTTATGGCACCAGCGTCTTCAGCAGAAGACATCGATTGTGGATTAATCCCCTTGTAAAGTGTTAATACCCCTCCCCCTTGTGCACTCTTTTATTTTATATATTTAATCGGTGATGGTGTTAATTATAATATTAAGTTCTTAGCTTTCTTTCCCTACTCCCTTTAAGTTACTTGCGTCACGGATCTCATCCCTTGATAGCCACTACTGGCTTGGGAACGGATATCTATATCTGACTCTAACAACATCAGAGTGAGAACCCCGTTGCGTCCCGAGAGGGCCGTAACACGCTCATTCCTACTGGGGCCTCAAAACCGATTTCTCTTATGTCAGAGTCGTTCAGGGTGAAGACCAGGTCGAGTCTCGCTGGTTCGTCATTTCCTCTCATCCATGTGGGTTCTCTGACATGCTGGGTTAAAAAGTTTCTAGTCACCACTTCCAGTAGTTTGGCTCTCCACGTATCCTCGCCTCCATGTGGTTCCTTGTTCTTCCTGTCAATCCTTCTGTGATTGAAGTCCCCCATGATGAGCAGGTGGGATCTATTTCTACAGGCAGCAGAGGCTGCCCTCTCAATTATAGTGTTAACTGCCATGTTGTTGCTTTCGTATTCGTTTCCTGTGTGTGTGTGTGTGTGCACTTACCTAATTCTACTTGCGGGAGTTGAGCTCTGGCTCTTTGGTCCTGCCTTCACAACATTCAATCAACTAATGTACAGGTTCCTGACCCTACTGGGCTCTGTCATATCTACTCTTGAAACTGTGTATGGAGTCAGCCTCCACCATATCACTTCTTATTGCATTCCATTTGTCTACTACTCTGACACTGAAAAAAATACTTTCTAACGTCTCTATGGCTCATTTGGGCATTCAATTTCAACCTGCGTCCCCTAGTGTGTGTGCCCCTTATGGTAAATTGCCTGTCTTTTTCAACCCTATCAATTCCTCTGAGAATCTTGCATGTGGTGACCATGTCCCCTCTAACTCTTTTGTCTTCAAGTTACGTGAGGTTTAATTCCCGTAGTCTCTCCTCGTAACATCTACAACTTGGCTAGAGTCAGTGTCCTCCTCTGTCAAATATCCAAATCTATTTTGGGTAGCTACTGAATACACAGGGAGGTCACTAGGGAGGGCACTTTAACACAAATCCCAAATCCTTTGGGAATTGTGTTAAATCTTGGTTTGTGTCTCGGAGAGGCTGCAGGATCCAGTAAGTTCTATAGAACTTCGGTTTCAACTCTTTTGACCATGTCGTAGCTCAGTCAATAAAGGCATCATCTGGGATGATCTCGGAAGTAGGTTCGAATCCTCGTCACAGCCCTTGTGGATTAGTTATCATATGACATATTATGGTTCCACGTGTTTAAAAAAAAAATTCCACACTCAGCACACTCAAAAGGTCGTTCATCCGTATGCACCATCCTGTGTGTCTTCATACTTCCCAGATGCTTGAATCTCTTGCAACACTCTGGATTTCCATGAGGTTTGTCACCTGAATGCACTAACATTGAGTCTTCATGTATTAAAGGTGACGGAATCTTTTTTAACACTCTGGACACTCGTGAAGTTTGTGACCTGAATGCACTAACATGTGAGTCTTCATATTTCCAAGAAGACTGAATCTCTTCCCACACTCTGGATACTCATGAGGTTATTTACCTGAATGCACTAACATGTGAGTATCCATATTTCGAAGATGCTTGAATTTCTTCCAACACTCTGGACACTCATGAGGTTTGTCACCTGAATGCACTAACAAGTGACGTTTCATATTTCCAAGAAGAGTGAATGCCTTCCCACACTGGTGAGTCTTCATCTTCTTTATGATAGGTGCAGTTTATGTTAAGGTTTTCTCAGGGTAACTGCACGAGTGGGAATAGAGGGAGATGGTCAGGGTCCTGCGTCAATGTTGACGGTTAGGCAAGACTTGAGTGATGTTTCTTAGAGTTAGACTTTATGTGAGTACTTGGAGGTCAGTGGTGGTGCTTCTTCTTTATGACAGGTGCAGTTTGCCATGGCATTATGCTTCTATCTGGACACTCATTAGCTGATGCTGACAAAATGGCTCCGACGTGCAGATAAGCGTTCCAATTTTTTTTTCTAGTTCCATATTTTTGTTTTCCTTCTTCTTGTATTTTAATTATAACTGGTTTTCTACATCTACCAGCTATATTTTTTCTTATCTTTTGTAATTAAAGAATGTACTTGGAATTCGTTCTTAATGCATAACACCATACGATTATATACTTTTTTTTAAGGAATCAGTTCTCTCCTTATGGATGCAATAAGTTTACCTGAGAACCACTGACACTCAAAATCAAAATCAAAATGTTTATTCAGGTGCAGACGAGGAGTCACAATAAAGTAGCTGAAAAATGTTGACCAAACCACACACTAGAATGTGAAAGGACGACGACGTTTCGGTCCGTCCTGGACCATTCTCAAGTCGATTTTAAGATTAATCCACTCAAGAGGTGGCACGGGCATGAATAGCCCGTAAGTGGTACAATTTTTTGTTCAGTAAATCTTTTCAGTGATCTGAGGTCGCATTTAATCGTCGAACTGCTATCGCGGGGGAGGATACTGCTTGACAGCATTTATGAGGGTGTTCAATTGCTGGACACCTTTTTTGACCAGAAGAGTGGCTGTGTTGAAGGCTTCAAGGTGATTACTGCAAGATTCGGGGACTCTTAAAGTTTTTTTAAGGTCGCTGGCTGCTTCACATTTCAGGAAATAGTGAAGTAGTGACTTTTCTGTGACAGTTTGGCAGAAGATGCATTCTCTCTGTCAGGGTTCAACAATCTCCCAGTTGCATCTGTAACCTAGTCGAAGCTATATAACCGAACTGCTATTTCCCTGTGGATTCCTTTTGGGATATTTAACCTTTCTAATTTGGTTGCCTGAAGATACCATATTGCAGAGGGCGAACCTTCAGCTACTCTCTGGTGTAGATAGGCTTTGTTGAGGTGTGATAGTTTTTTGGTGATGATTTTTTTTTTATGTACTCTAGGCTGGGTTCAATTGTTTTACGTATCACTGGGTGACGAGTTGCCAATTTAGCAATTTCATCGGCTTTCTCATTTATTGGGATTCCAATATGGGATGGGATCCAGTTTAAGGTTATGTTGAGTCCTTTGCCTTTAGCGACTGCTCCAAGACACAAAATGGTGGTAATTATTTTCACGTTATCTTTCCACTGTTTTTGTTCTAATATTTGAAGTGCAGCTTTTGAGTCTGTGTGCATGAGTGCATTTTGAGTGTTTTGTGCAATCACATATGCGAATGCCTGTTGTATGGCAAACTGCTCATTTTGAGTTGATGATACTAGTCCTCCCAGTCTCCAATATGCCTGTACACTGGCCGTACAAAGAGCAGTGCCAGCACTCTCATATTCTGTGTCAACCGATTCGCCTGTAAAGATGTGGGTGACTTCTGCTACTGCAATGCTATACATTTGCTATTCTATTATGCGCCTTAGGGTTATTGGGTCATAGGCAGCCTTTTTCATTGGGAGACTTTCTATTACTATTTTGAAGGTAAGCTCTTCCCACGGTGCGGAAGAAGTGTAGTTTAGGTATAGTTGATCATCTTCTCTATCAAGAATCATGCTTTTTAAATGTAGTCTGTTTAGGACATTTCCTGCTCTGGCAGCCCAAGAGTTTCCATTGTTATGATTAGAGAATGTTTGATAAAGATTAAGCCACCCAAGAGGTGGCACGGGCATGAATAGCCCGTAATGATTAGAGAAGATTGATTGATTAAGATTAAGCTACCCAAAAGGTAGCACGGGCATGAATAGCCCGTAAGTGGTGGCCCTTTGGAGCCATTCCAATTATCATTAGCTGATACTAATGATACTCCACGGAGATCTGTGGAGGTGCAATTGCATCCTACGGAGAGGTCGTGACCTCTGTCTTTGAGTACGTTGTCATAGATTCAGCTACTCGGAACAAGTTCCAAGTAGCACGGGCTATGGTGAGCCCGTAACTTACCTGGCACAGAAGCCGGGCAAGTAGCACGGGCTATGGTGAGCCCGTAGTGGACTTACCGGGCACAGGAGCTGGGCTGAAACTTCCTAGAGATAGAGGCTAAGACAATAAATAGTCAAGAGAGAGGTAAGAAGAAAATCTTAGAGAAAGCAAAAGCAAGGCAAAAGGTATGAAAGGTAAGGTTTAATAAAGAGGGATAGTAATATGAATAAGAAAGGGATCGTTAGAGAAAACAAGAGAAAGAAAAAGAAAGAAGGAAAGAGAGAGAGAAAGATAAATGGAAGAGTAAGCTTATGTTAGGTCACGTTTGTTAGAAAGTTTAGAGCGTTTGATTATATATTGTGAAAGGGAAGAGTGAACAGCAACAAAGCCAGGACTCAAGACTTTACAACCTATTTGCCTCAAAAAACTTCTAAGTGTATTAAAATTAGCTTTACGAAAATGTGGCACTTTAACATAATTTTCTCCTGCAGATCTATTCCACTCTGTGCTAAATCTGATTTCTTTATAATCACTGTTCCCTAGTTCACTTCCAATTTCGATGTCGTTAATCTGTGTTTCCCTGTTAGTTAACACTAAATCTAAAATATTATTTTCCCGCGTTGGTGCCTTAATGTGTTGCATAAGAAAGCAATCGTCTATTAATGATATAAAATGTTCTGCTTCGTTATTCCCTGTTCTGTTAATCCAGTTTATTCCACTTTGGTTAAGGTCACCCATGACACAAATACTGTTAGACCTAGATGCTCTAGATATTTCATCACATAGATGCTTTGCTTCCATTCTGTTTAAATTTGGTGTCCTATATATATAACTCCTATTATAAGATTATTTGCTTTTTCGTTTAATTATACCCAAATAGTTTCTGTGTGTGGCTCAATATTGATTCTCTCTTTGAGACTACATTTCAATTTGTCCTTAACATATATGACTACTCCCCCCCCCTCCTCATCTAATATATCTATCTGTGTGAAATAGCTTAAATCCATTTATTTGATATTCAGCTAATAGTTCTCTATTTACTACATTCATCCACGTTTCGGTAAGTGCAATAATATCTATTTTTTCTGTGCAGACAAGAGCATTCAATTTGTTTATTTTGTTTCGTAGGCTTCTACTGATAGTGTAATATACCCTAAGTGAATTGTTATTTTGAGGCCCTTCTCTTTTCCCAGATCATTTCACCAATGTGTTTCTCCCACAAACACATACTTTTATTACCTCCTTCCTCCATATCAATTCGCATACTACTATCTACTAACAGTTTAAACCCAAACCCAAACAAACGCCTCAAACCACTGGTTCCAACTAGTTCGCAATAACAACAACCCCATGCCTCGATAGATGCACCCCATTCCGAGCATACATTTCACTTCTTCCATAGAAGTGTTCCCAGTTATCTATGAAAGATAATGCATTTGATTTGCAATATCTTTCCAGCCGGCAATTGACACCAAGTACCCTCGACAACCATTCATTTCCAACTCCCTTTCCTGGAAGAATCCCAAATATGATCGGGATTCCTCCCTTGCTCGTAACTAATTCTGTGGCTGTGTTAAACCTTAGTATCAGTTTCTCACTCCTAACTCGTCCAACATTATTTCCACCTGCACTAATACAAATAATGGGTTTGTTCCCATTTCCAGCCATAATATCATTCATGTTGCCAACAATATCATCAATTCCTGCTCCAGGATAACAAACCCTTAACCTGTTCCCCCTGTCTCTGACACAAAACGTTTTGTCTAAATACTTCACCTCGGAATCTCCCACAACCAAAATTCGCTTAGTTCCTTCCTTTTCCTATTGAGCACTTTGAGGAACCTGCGCTTTATTGCTCCTCGTTGCTTTGCTTCCTCGCTGAACTGCAGGCTCACCACAGCATTCGTCCTCCAACACGGCAAATGCGTTAGAAGTTCGTAGGATATTAGTAGGCGGCTTTGTCAAGGTCTTCTTAAGGCCCCTGTTCTTTACAACTTGCCAAGAATAGGTCTTTTTAATACCAGTCGCCTCCTTTGTTTCTTCCTTATGTTGTATCAGCTGTCGTACCTCCTCCCGTAGGGAATCCAACTCTGTCCTTAGAGTTCCAAGTAGATTTATCAGTTCATTCACTAATCTTTCCATTATTGCTATAATAATATTAGTACTGTAACGGTTCTATTGTTACGTAAAGTATGGTGACAAATAAACAGACACTAAGATACTATATATATATTTGGTCGAATATACAGAAGTACACAGGTGATACGTTGGTGTGAGTTGAGCGCACTGAGCGTCGGTACAGTATCTCGCAAGTGTCTGCTCTAGACCACACTTGAAAGTAGACTAGCCAATGTTCGCTACACCGCTGCTTATATTGCTTGGGCAACACCTCACCGTGTTGCCCGGGCAACGCCTCACCTCATTCATCTCCAAAGGTTGACAGGAATATTAACACTATATTTGGAGCGAGTATATTATTGGGATAATCTACTCGCTACAGAACTCCCCCTCCCAGGGGATGAAAGGAAAAATAATTGATCAAGGAACTTAGCTGGTCGGTGAATTGTACACCCTGCTCGCGTTACATAACCATCAAAGTTAACTTCCTCCTCTTCGCTGATGTCATCTAACTGGGGTCGTAGGAGGATCCTGTGCTGGGAGGTCGTCCGTCGTCGTAGGATCAGGTTGTGGTGCGGCTGGTAATTGGGGTCGAAAAGTGAACTGCGTAGTCGGCGGATGTGTCTCTGGATTTAGCAGTGTCGCAGACGTTGAGACGAAGCCTGGAGCAGAGCAGAGAGCTGAGTGAGGCCGGAGTCGTGGAGCTCTATGTGGGAGAGCGTGGCGGCTCGATTGAGATTTGTGAGTGTCTAAACTCGGGGAGCGAGAACGTGGCGGCTCGATTGAGAATTGTGAGTGTCTAAACTCGGGGAGCGAGAGCGTGGCGGCTCGAAGCGGTCGTAGTCTGCTGTCTGCTCTGTGTCGAAGCTGTAGCGTCTTGGATTGATTAGGACTGTACACGCCGAGTACTACATTGTTGACTGTGGAAATTGTAGTCTGGTACTAAAAGATGTAGGCAGTGTGTGGACAAGCTCGGTGTAGCAGGAGAGAAGAATGTGCATAATTGTTGCGTCCTTGGGTCGCTGGTGGAGCATTTAGATCCGGGGCGGATGGGCTCGGGCACCAGGACATTAGGAGGTAATGTAGGCACGTAGTTAGGACAACGAGGGAATCACTGCTAGAGCTGAATTGTCCTGGAGGCGAAGAAGAGTCGGAAACGCAAGCTGTAAGTCCTGTACTGCGCAAAGGGCTTGAGTCGGCAGAGTATCAAAATGCAGTGAACGTGTAGATGAATCTGACGAAAGAGCAGCTTTCGTGGGCGCCCCTGTAGAACAAGCAGTGCCCTGGCAGCGACGGAGAGTCGGCAGGGCAGGCTGTAGATCCCACATTATGTAGTTACTGATGAAACTGCCAGATGAGTGAGTAGTGATCGTGGAGCAGCAAGCCGTAGTAGATGAAAATGCAGAGATGATCGCGATGAAAATCATAGCTGTGGCAAGGGTGTAGGCAACGTTCCACGACAGGTGGCTGCGGTCCACAGCAAGCAGCAGCAGTGGAGGTCCAGTGAGAGTCCATGTTGTAGTCCATCGTGGCTGGGTATCGTCGAAACTCTCTGGGGTCACCAATGTAATGGTTCTATTGTTACGTAAAGTATGGTGACAAATAAACAGACACTAAGATACTATATATATATTTGGTCGAATATACAGAAGTACACAGGTGATACGTTGGTGTGAGTTGAGCGCACTGAGCGTCGGTACAATATCTCGCAAGTGTCGATTGATGAAGATTAAGCCACCTAAAAAGGTGGCACGGGCATGAATAGCCCGTAAGTGGTGGCCCTTTTAAGCCATTACCAGTATCAAGAGCTGATACTGGAGATCTGTGGAGGTGCGAATGCACCCTGCATGACGGGAGATGTCTCCCTTATGAATGTGTTAAGATGAAGATGAAGCAACCCAAAAGGTGGCACGGGCATAAATAGCCCGTAAGTGGTGGCCATTTTAATCCATTACCAGTATCAGGAGCTGATACTGGAGATCTGTGGAGGTGCGAATGCACCCTGCATGACGGGAGATGTCTCCCTTGTGAATGTGTTAAGATGAAGATGAAGCCACCCAAAAGGTGGCACAGGCATGAATAGCTCGTAAGTGGTGGCCCTTTTGAGCCATCACCAGTATCAATAGATGATACTGGAGATCTGTGGAGGTGCGACTGCACCCTGCATGACGGGAGATGTCTCCCGGACCTAATGGTGACCAGATGGTCTTGATTGATGAAGATGAAGCCACCTAAAAGGTGGCACGGGCATGAATAGCTCGTAAGTGGTGGCCCTTTTGAGCCATTGCCAGTATCAAGAGCTGATGCTGGAGATCTGTGGAGGCGCGACTAGCTGCACCCTGCGTGACGGGAGATGTCTCCCGGACCAAGTGGTGGGTCGCAAGTGTCTGCTCTAGACCACACTTGAAAGTAGACTAGCCAATGTTCGCTACACCGCTGCTTATATTGCTTGGGCAACACCTCACCGTGTTGCCCGGGCAACGCCTCACCTCATTCATCTCCAAAGGTTGACAGGAATATTAACACTATATTTGGAGCGAGTATATTATTGGGATAATCTACTCGCTACAGTACAATCGGAGCTCCAGCTAACACAACCTCTCACTGCGACTGTCTGCGCCTGACTGCGCCTGATCTATTTCGTTCGATGCTAAATCTGATTTCTTTATGATCACTGTTCCCTAGCTCATTCCCTATTTCGATGTCATTAACTTGTGTTTCTCTGTTAGGTAACACTAAATCTAAAATATTATTTTCCCACGTTTCACTCTCTTAATGTATTACGTAAGAAAGCAATCGCCAATTAATTCTAGAAAATCTTCTGCTTCATTTCTCATACATACTTGTAAAATATGGAAAAGTTTTGGTAAAGATAGCTTAGGCAAGTTGTAGAAGTTACAAAATAATCTTAATAATCTTAGCATACCAAAGAAATGCTATGATTGAAATAATGAGGATGGAATTGAATATAAAGAGTATTGAGGATAGAATTTCAGAGATAAAGATAGTCTCTGCCATTAGAATAATGAGAGGTGGGGGAGCTAATGAATTAATCCTCAGTTCAAAAGGTTGGAAGTAATGAACAATGTATGATAAAGTAAAATAAGAAAGCATATATAAGTTGTCAGGGTCCACCCCCTTCCTACCTGTGGTCGGGGTTGTCCCACGGGTCTTAGCCCCTCAGTACCAGGCGCCACTGCTCGCCCTTGAGCTCCCCCAGTCAACTAATGTTGGATATTTCAAACACTGACACACTACCATTGTATTATAGTACATCATTATTGTATACTAAGTACAGTAATTATAATTCTACTAACTGTAGTGCTAACATAAATTAATATTTCTTTATCTGAGCGTATTGCTAACATTCTCACGACATTAAGAGGCAGGATTGCATCAGATAATGTCTATCTAAACATATTTATTACCAATATGTTCGAGAATTGAATGTGTTTCTCTAATTTATCAGTATTCCGTGCAATAATTAACTACGAATAATATAACTCCTAACAATCCAAAACCGAGAGTTATTAACTGAGATTGTCATCAAGTAACAGTTTTGTCTGTTACATACGAATGCTATGGAGGAAATAGAAATACTCTCCATTTCTCGATTAACACCATTTAATGAGAATATGATATTATTTAATTCCCTACAATTGCAACCCTGTTCTCATTAACGCATTACATCAGTAATTACACGGAAAAGAATTATCCATGAATATTAAATTCTGTTGTGAATGCATGAAACGGGCTGAGGGAGAGAGGCGGAGGGACGCCATTCGCCTTGCAGTCGCCATTAACGACACGAGCTAGCTAAGCCAACTATCACATCGTGGGTCCTGGGAGAGTCAAATTTCCATCAATTCTACGTTAGGCCCTTGTATTTAATCAGCCTAGGAGCGTGCAATTGCTCTAGTAGCAATCTAGGATTGCTTCGGTGGACAAACAGCAGGTTAAGTGCCCTAGTATTGTTTATATTGAGATCTCTGTATAAATTTTATTGTGACTGTCCATCGTTACGCCACATGACCTCCCCAAACAATAAGTACGTCCATAAGGAATTAATTGTATTCCTTCTATGGCATAGTGAGGATACTAGATAGTAGGTGTAAACAATTGGTATATTTAGTTGAAATTTTAGCTTGTGTTGAAAGCGGTTGTGGTCCTGTTATGTTTCCACGCCACGCTCGAGCACACATGTTGCAGCAAGTAGCAGACGACGCCACCTCACCTCTACCTCTCCGTTCACTATTACAGCTAAGCAGCTGAACCCTTTTCAATTATTTTCTTTCATTAAGTGAAATCAATAATCGATTGTCAGTCAAAGCTATTTAGTTTATATGATTTGAGATATCTAACGTAAAGTGATAGCCTCATTAAAGTCAAATGAGAATGATTTCTTGTTTAATCAACATATAATCTTCTTACTATTAATCAATTTATCTAATGTTTATTAACATATAATTTAGTAGAAATTACAAATTTTACTCGAGGAAGAACCAGCCTCGATGAAGCGTACTGGGAGTAGATTACTTCTGGTATTAACCCCCCATTTTGTGAAGGACGGAAAGTTTATTTTCGAACATTAATATATATTACAGTTCATTGAAGTTTAAAGAATAACCTTTAATAGTTTCCTTATCCATAGGCACTGGTATTTTAGTCCTTATCATTAACTTTATCTGTTTCCCTTTTCAGTAAAAATAGGGTGGTCCTTCGATTAATTTAAATTAATCTATTAATTAAATATCAATCAATTAATAGAGAGCAAGCATTCTTCCCAACACAAAAATATGGTCCTAATCGAACCGGATGTATTACAATTAATACCATAATCATAACCAATTACCGTGTGTAGTAATCTAGGCTAACCACATTTTATTAATTGTGGCTACCGGCAGAGTACCACATAGGTCAGCCTAATACACACCAATTTATTTGCTGCTTATACCTCATGTATAAAGTAGCACTTGTTGGACACATTCAGTTACCCACAACACTCAGACCTATACCTCACACTGAGGTAAGAATCTTCAGGTCACCAGGAGCAACAGCTCATAACTTACATTCAATTTACAGCCAGACCATACAGGCAAAACCTGGCATGAGATGGTGTACACCTGTCAGGTGAGTCTAGGTCACGTGTAGTTGACAAGTTGGTCAACACAATCAACCACCATAAAAGGCTGTGGCTTGCAAGCCAAAATTAGCTGTACATATTTGTATTTTCACCTGTGTGTGCAAATGCACATTTATATAAACTATAAAATAAAAAAAAACACAGCACAACTATATATTCACATTATTGCACCATAAATTAATTTATGCCAACCTTTATTAGGTAGGAATTTAGGCTGTGATTGTGCTGAGTTTTGCACAAATGCAGACTAAATAATTTAGTAGTTTTTTAGGTAGAAATTCTTTCAACTAGTCTTGGACTAGTCAGTAGTGCATACATTATTCTTTCTTGTGCTGACCCTACCAAGGGTGGGATTCAAACTTTATAGTAACTCTGATTAGAGTATATACATATTAATTATTTGGTGTATCAATTATTTGTGTGTACGAATTTTGAGTGCTGCTGAATGATCACTATTACATCTAATGGTGATAATGAAGAGCTGCTGAATGATCACTATTACATCTAATGGTGATAATGAAGAGCTAGCCGGAAGAAAGTTAATGGTGACATTCAAACACTGCTCAAAATCCTTAGCTACTTATTGTTAATTAGGTACATTTAACCTTGAGTGAGGTAGAGTGTAATTTAGCCAGATTAATTTAGGCTATATTCAATTTACTTGTCGACTAATGAGCAAGTACCCCAGCATCATTAGTAATACTTATTCAAGTCCTATGAAACTGGGACTTAAAGCAACCATGGCTACTCCTGAACAGTTAAGGAGAACCTATATTGGCCTTAAAGGTCATTTAACCAGACTCATTAATAAGTCTGATACTTTGTCTAAAGCAACTCCCATTGATTACTATCAACTAGAAAAAACATTGAGAGTAGCTGATCTCAAATTTGATCAAGTCAGATCTACAAGCCAGTCTTATCTCAACCTACTGAATGCAACTGAAACTGATCCTGATAAAATAGATCAAATTCTAGCAGAAATTTCCCAGTATGAAGATGAGACTCAAGATAAACTTGATGTACTATCCAATATAGTAAATCAACATAAATACAATGCAAATAATAATATGTCTGAATCCAGTAATCAATTACCTGAGGTTCGTCTACTTACTTTAGACTTACCATACATTTGCAGGGCTGGATGAAGAAAATTGGGATACTTTTTGGACTTCATTTGAAGTTCATATACATAAAAAATCTTCTCTTGACAGAGTTTCTAAATTCTCTTACCTGATTAGTCTTCTCAAAGGGGAGGCTAAAAAGGTCATAAATAACCTAGCTCTCACTGAGAGTAATTATGAGGAAGCTATAAAACTACTAAAGTTGAACTATTGCAACAAGTTGAGTATAGCTAACCTGTATTACCAGTTACTGGATCTGAATGCACCAAGTAACCGACCAGACTCACTTCAAAGCTTCAGGCTAGAAGTAGAGTCTCTAGTGAAGGCCTTAGGTACTAAAGTTGATGTACCAGCCTCAGAATGGTCAATTAAGTTACTTTTACAGAGGAAATTACCTCGAAATATCTTAGCAGAAATCTGCTCACATTATAAAACCGAGTTTCTCACTCTCGAGCTAATATTCGAGGGACTGAGAATAACGGTTAACAAGTTGAAAACTCGTGATAAGATAAACCTGAGTCTAAACAACGAAACCTTGACAACACAGTCAAACCCAAATCGACTTTGAATAAGTCCAATAAATTCAAACCTAAGACTGCTCCATTCACTGTGAAATGGAGTGGTAGTGTGGGTATTTATTCTGTATAAATAAAAATCTTCTGTGACGGTACAACTGACGTGTCTACTAAGAAGACAAACTCAGCCAGAGAGAGAAAAAGTGTCTGTTCTGTGATCAAGAACATGTCACCTACAAATGCAATGTTTATCCGAACTTTAATACCAGGATTAAACGGCTACAAGAATTACACAGATGCACCAAGTGCATGGGTTCTCATGATCCCAGTAAAGGTGTAGTACCTCTAAGGTTGTGCAGTAGATGCAACAAAGGTGTGCATCATTATTGTGGGACATTTGGGGCTTGACTCTATTTATTTAATTATTAATGTAATGAAATCAATTACGAAGGACCACCCGCTTTTATAGTAAAGAGGGAAACTAATAAAATGTGATCATTAGAAAATTCCTAGAGGAACCAGTAACTATGGATAAATACTAGAGAATATAATCACTTGTATAATTAATGGGCTGCATATAATTTAATTGAATCAAAGCCTCAAACACCTGTATCTCAGGGTACAGTCCTTGCACCGCTGCTTTTCCTTATTCTCATATCAGATATAGACAAAAATACAAGTCACAGCTTCGGATCATCCTTTGCAGATGACACAAAAATCAGTATGAAAATTACCTCGGCTGAGGACATTGAAAAACTTCAAGCTGATATTAATAAAGTTTTCGACTGGGCATAATAAAATAACATGATGTTTAACAGTGATAAATTCCAGGTACTCAGGTACGGTAAAAATGAGGACCTTAAACATAATACAGAGTACAAAACACAATCAAATGTACCCATAGTAGGAAAACAGCATGTAAAGGATTTGGGAATAATAATGTCTGACGACCTAACGTTTAAGGAGCATAACCAAGCAAATATTGCGACAGCCAGAAAAATGATAGGATGGATTACGAGAACTTTCAAATCCAGGGATCCCATCACAAGGGTTGTACTCTTCAAGTCACTTATGTTGTCCCGTCTTGAGTACTGCTCAGTACTCACTTTCCCCTTCAGAGCAGGAGAGATTGCTGAAATAGAGGGAATACAGAGAACATATACGGCACGCATAGACGCAATAAAGCACCTAAATTATTGGGATCGTCTCAAAGCCTCACTAGAAAGAAGACGAGAGAGATATCAAATAATATACACCTGGAAGATACTGGATGGCCAAGTACCAAATCTACACAGTAAAATAACAACGTACTGGAGTGAACGACATGGAAGAAAATGTAGAATAGAACCAATGAAGAGCAGAGGTGCCATAGGCACAATCAGAGAACACTGTATAAACATCAGAGGTCCGCGGTTGTTCAACGTCCTCCCAGCAAGCATAAGAATTATTGCCGGAACAACCGTGGACATTTTCAAGATGAAACTAGATTTATTCCTCCAAGGAGTGCCGGACCAACCGGGCTGTGGTGGGTATGTGGGCCTGCGGGCCGCTCCAAGCAACAGCCTGGTGGACCAAACTCTCACAAGTCGAGCCTGGCCTCGGGCCGGGCTTGGGGAGTAGAAGAACTCCCAGAACCCCATCAACCAGGTAACCAGGTACCTACATTGGGGGGGGGGATATTACTAGAACTTCATATATGTCTAGGAACTAGTGTGGTTCGTACACCAGTTCATTATGCAATAATCTAATCCTATGCCCAATTATAGAATCCATAAAATAGTCACCAATAAGAACATAGATTATGAACATCAAAAATTAATGATTATAATAAACACGTGTTAATCCAGTGAAAAGTGATCAATAGTAATAATACACTACAGATAATTTAATTAATGGAATACGGAAAAGGGTCTTAGCTTGAAGACGTTTTCCAAGACATCAATCATGAATCATCCTCGGAATCTCCTGAACTCATCATGGAACACTGGGAGATGATTAACACAGGAAAATGACAGCTAGGGGAATTCTTCACACGCAAGCTGTAAATCAAGATATATTACGTAGCAACATATTAGGCTGCCAAATATCTATATTCAAGAAAATCAGAAATGGAGAATAGAAATTGATACGAACATGTGTTTTATTTTGGTCGCTCGGCGTGACGACAAGCTACCCTGCTATAACCTATCTCTAATGATGCATCAAAAGGGAATAAAGGTACTTAGCTAATAGGGCACTGTGTAAGTTGAGGCTTGCCGAAGCTCGCGTCTGAGGCTTTAGCGTCGTAATGGCGGACACGTGGCGTTGAGCATAGCCTAGATGGCGACGCGCTTCTCTGGCCGGTCACGATGGATTACTCGGAACCAATTAACAGGTTCCTGGTTGAATGTCAAGTTAATTCTCGTTGACGATTCACCACGAGGTATCCTATGACACTGACACCAGCCTAGTTGCTCAATTCTGCAACTATTCTTCACACCTCACAGTGGCGACTTTCCTCCTCCACGCGCTCTCGGTGGCATCTTCTCGATTAATGGCGTCTCCCCTGCCCCGCTCCGTGTCCCTCATTTGCTACACAAATTATTTACTGTGAATAATATTATTTCTCGCAGTTGCGACTAAAATGCTTGGATAATGACGGGTTTATAATTCAGAGGAGTTAAATATTATTATTTGCTCGTTTTACGATGGTAAACGAGCAATGGAGATGAATCTAATTCTCTCCATGGCATTCACGCGTGACGTTAAATTTATTACCAGATAACAGTTGTAACTAGAAACACTTAATTTGGTATTATTTGGGAGTCAGGTTATCGGTAAATAATTATCACACAGAACACTGTTGTTTTTAGAGAATCAAACTCAATTCTCTGACACACTGGATATAGATGTGTTTATTATGGTGGAATCTGACGCAATACTGGCGTCTGGTGACGTAAGAATTCTAGCGTTATTGGTCAGATACAATTATTAGTACATATGAACTCTACGGTTGGTTAATTTTAGTTACTACAGCAATTAGTAGATTTTAGTAATAATTAATAATAATACAACTGTATTGTATTAGTGTTGGAAATGTCCAACATAACTCGGGGGGGAGATTTATCGGGTCGCAGTGTAATGTGGAGTACTGACACACATCCCGAAGTTGGTATTAATATTAGTATGTTAGTACACACATAACGAATGTCCCGTATTTGTCAAGGACATACAAGAAACTTAAGTCTTGCAGATTTCATGTTAAATGGAACATGTTATTATGAATTACCTAAAGCTAATAACTAAGAAAGCTTACAATAAACTCTGTGACTGGTGTCGTAATGACCTGTAATGTTTATGTTACTAAGTCTCAAAGTCTGTAAACTCTCAGATACTCTAGATGAATAATGTTATTTATAGCCTATACAACAATTAAGAATTTAAATCACACAATTCAAATAACTGAGAATCTACTGTGATGTGAATGTTCTGGGTCATTGTGACTTGTAACTGTTTGGTTACTTGACATCACCCCGCAGTATCATCATGATTATTAAATTGGATGGGAAGGTATTTGCTCTTGGTCAGAGCTATAATAGGCTTGTAGTTTCCGTTTGCATTGTTGAACAACTGCACTGGTGGAAACATGTATTAAATATTAAAACATTAAATGATTAAGTTATCGGTAATCAGGAACCCTCTAAAGCTTACAATAAACTCAACAACTAGGGTCGCAGTGACATGTAATGGTGTATTACGTAGCTGCTGAATCGTAGGCAAACTCAGAAAAAGTTTCTAAGAACTGATAACACTATTGTATAAGTTGTATTTTACATTATTATACAGTAAAGTATTATTGGGTCATTCAAGATCAAGGAAACTATGACACTACAGTAAGGTCACTGTCTAGGGTCGCTGTGACTTGTAACTATTGAGTTACTAGACAATAACATCACGCAGCATCATGATCACCCCAAAATCAAATGAGGAAATTGAATTTAATGTGCACTGCCGTGCAGTAGTCATTCTGACTGATGGTACAACTAATTTGCTAACTAGATAAGATAGTGGAAATTAGAGAACTGAAAAGGTTTATTCATTAAATCAAGGAAGATTCTGAGTCGATAGTGAGATTAGTAGCCTAGTCATGCTGACTTATGAGCTAATTAAATGGCAGCTCATAGGCTTGACACTGTAAACTTGTTAATATGAAATCACCTTTACATGAAATTGAGTTTATTAAATCAGTCTCTATAAGTATAGTCAACTGTAATTAATGGTGAGTACAGACTAGGCTAGTACTCAGTTGACACTAACTAAAGTCCCTAAACCTACCTAAATAAATGGTTTAAATTTCTAACCTACCTAAGTAAGGGACTAAGCTAATTGTGAGCAAAAATGTACTCAAATTAACATTGGGAGCTGTATTGAGCTCATTAACAGGTCGAGCTATATTGAACTCGTGAACAGGGTGAGCTATATTGAGCTCGTCAACAGTGTTGACAGGGTGAGCTACAGTGAGCTCGTTAACATGGGGAGCTATATTGAGCTCGGTAAGCATGTTAACAGGGTGAGTTATATTGAACTCGTCAACAGTGTTGACAGGGTGAGCTGCAGTGAGCTCGTTAACAGAGTTAACAGGGTGAGTTATATTGAACTCGTCAACAGTGTTGACAGGGTGAGCTGCAGTGAGCTCGTTAACAGAGTTAACAGGGTGTGTTATACTGAACTCGTCAACAGTGTTGACAGGGTGAGCTGCAGTGAGCTTGTTAACAGAGTTAACAGGGTGAGTTATATTGAACTCGTCAACAGTGTTGACAGGGTGAGCTACAGTGAGCTCGTTAACAGAGTTAACAGGGTGAGTTATATTGAACTCGTCAAGAGTGTTGACAGGGTAAGCTACAGTGAGCTCGTTAACAGTTAACGGTGAGTTATATTGAACTCGTCAACAGTGTTGACAGGGTGAGCTGCAGTGAGCTCGTTAACAGATTTAACAGGTGAGTTATATTGAACTCGTCTACAGTGTTGACAGGGTGAGCTACAGTGAGCTCGTTAACAGAGTTAACAGGGTGAGCTACAGTGAACTCGTTAACATGGGGAGCTATATTGAGCTCGGTAAGCATGTTAACAGGGTGAGTTACATTGAACTCGTCAACAGTGTTGACAGGGTGAACTACAGTGAGCTCGTTAACAGAGTTAACAGGGTGAGCTACAGTGAGCTCGAATTAACGAGATAGAGTATTGCATCTTTCAATTATCATGGTGAGCAGTGCTCGTGGCATGGGGAACATTAAAGCGTTCAATTGTCATGGCGAGCAATATTGCGCTCGTATTCGCATGGGGAACAGTAAGCACTCAATTGTTACGTTAATTCTAAGGTGAGCTATATTAAGCATGTTAATTAACAATGATGATGTTTAACGATAATGCATTAAACAAAGGGAAACCTAAGATTGCTGGAAATTAAATTACTGCTACGATTAATCCTATTCAAGATCGTTTGTAACATTTTCCCAACCTAAACGTTTCACGGGTTATTAGTTCTCTGTGGATTCACTTATGTATTGGTAAGTTTGCAAGTTTGTTCGTGCTGCGTTTCTACACTAATTAAGCAGAAACGAAAGAAAAACAGCTCAAACAAAATTGATGCAAGTATTTATCACTAACTAACTCTTAGTGCAGAAAACATTGTATTAAGAAGGTTTTCTTGGCAAACCTCAAGCGCAAGTATTGTGGACCAGTGGTCCTAGTGAATTTATAATTACAGAAGTTGCTTGATGACTTCATAGTATTACTAAATTAAGGAAATGTCAGTGGCATTGAGTGCTAGATTTTCTAGCCTAACATTATTAATTACCTAGGGAGTACTAGATTCTCTAGCCTAACATTATAATTTACCTAGGAAGACTGAGTGTGGTCAATTACTACTTGTCGAGAATAATTCTAGGTCTGCAGTGGATTCAATGGCTTGGTCGTTGTGACTTGTACTTGTTTGAGTACGGACCACTGGTTTTCCACTGAGAGCTATGAAACATCTCGGCGAGTACTAATTGTACTACATTCAATCTGAGTTTATTACTCAGCTGTGTTTCTCCCTTTAGCTTGCTGCTGGAGAATTGATTTACTGCTGACTAATTTATAATTGTTGGCAGGCTTAGGCTTGTTCACATTCAGAACTTTACCTGTAAGTAAGTAGCCACCTGCAGATTGGAGCATATTCATTCCCAATCGTTTAACATGTCCAGTTATGAACTGGTAATAGTAGTCGGCTCCTATTAGTACATCTACATTGTTAAGGCGGTCAGACGTTAACTTGTTGTCAGCCAAATTAATTTCACGTTCCTGCAGGAAGTGGGCTGTGTACCCCAGACCCTTAATATTTAAGTCTAAAGGTATTTGATCTACAACAATGGCTTGGACAGCCTTGGCATGACTACCTAGTCGTACAAGCGGTTGAACTACTGAGTATTGATGGGTTCCTCGATTTATCATGAACCCTGACAAGTTTAATTTTACCTGTCTGATTGGTTGTAAATTAAGTGCCTCTGCTGCCCTTTGAGTAATGAAAGTTCTCTGGGAACCTTGATCAAATAATCCACGTGTGGTGATCTTGGCTCCTCTGTTCTTCACTTGAAGTTGGGCAGTAGGCAAGGCAGCATCCACTTGAGATGCTTGTGAAGTTACGCTGTACACATCTCGCACCTTGCAGCACTGTACTGATGTAGATTCTCTACCTCCTATTCTAGGATTGACATAATTTGTCCTAACTAATTTGCACAGTGCAGCATGATGCTTGCCCCTTCGACACCTATTGCAGGTGTTCAGTGGGGTTTCACAGCTATTAACATTATGTCATTTGAGACACCTAGTACATTGTGTAACTGTTTGAGTCGTCTGACTCTTGTGTCTCTATTAGGGTAATTAGTACATTTGTACAGAGAATGTTTTTGATTGCAAAACAAACACATTCCCCATCCTACAGCTCGTTTAGGGGTTACTGGTTTAGGTAAAACAGTACCTGCAGGTTGTGATGGTTTTGCTGCTTGCATTTGCTTGTTATTTATTCCCTAGTGAGTACTTGGTGTACTCTGGGGAGCCATTACTGGGCTCTTGGGAGTGCTCTTTGGACTATTAGGTCTCTTAGGAGCACCTGTGGAGTTATTGGGGGTGCTCTTTGGACTATTAGGTCTCTTAGGAGCACCTGTGGGGCTCTTAGGCCTTACTGATGAATCAGTGTTTGACTCATTGTTATTACATTGATTTTCTGGGGATGCTCTTTGGACTATTAGGTCTCTTAGGAGCACCTGTGGGGCTCTTAGGCCTTACTGATGAATCAGTGTTTGACTCATTATTATTACATTGATTATTAGCACCCTTGTTACCTAGTGAGTGTCACTTTAGGAGTTTCAGGTAAGGAAACTGATGTGGGTACAGTTTTGGTGCATTCAGATGAAGCATTAAGTGCCTGGTTTGCTGTATTATTACTTATATTGCGCAAACCTGCAAATATATCCTGCATTGACAGGGCATTACCTTTTTGGTATACATATAACTTATTGAGTGTGTCACCAGACAATTTTTTTGGATGACAATTTTTGTCATCCACTCAGCAGTTGGGTGATCCACCTCTTTACTGAAGGAATTTAACAGTGACTCAAGCTGGAAACTAAAGGCTTGTAAAGAGTCAACTGATTGTTCTGGTGAAGATAAATCTAATAATTGGTGTACAAGGTTTATAATAGTCTTCTCATTGTTAGCACTTACTTTAGAAGGCTGGTGTGAGCAATTGTGACCATTACTTGTGTTGCTTAAGGCTTCTTGCTTAGCCTCAGCTTTAATTACAGCTTCGACTGCTGCTGCAGCATTAGCTTTATCATTTTTTGGTTCAGATTCACTGATTATTGCAGCTTCACTTGT
This sequence comes from Procambarus clarkii, assembly GCF_040958095.1. NCBI lineage: Eukaryota > Metazoa > Arthropoda > Malacostraca > Decapoda > Cambaridae > Procambarus > Procambarus clarkii. Next base: position 32,067,306 of record NC_091193.1, read on the forward strand.
TTCTTTGGGTTCTTGTGAGGAACTAGTTAATTCAGTAGCCTCATGTATTGAACTTATAGAATCCAGGGAACATTGAGAAGAGCTGTATGAAAATTGATCAGACTCTGTAAACAAATCATTACGTGAAGTTGTATTAGATGAGATGTTAGAAAATGAAGGTTGAACTTCAGTTGTTGATCCTGTATAGTGATCAGCATTGATTAGAGGATTCTCCTCATCTTGAGGTAGCTCATGTATTTCATCTGAGCTGGGTGCTTGCTCGGGTGTATGTCTATTAATGATCTGTTCTATCCACTCGGGAATATCTTGTCTCGCAAGCACCCTTTTATATCGGTCTAACCTGTTTTGAACGCTACGTTCATAGTTATCAAGATCAGATTCTGTCAGACGTAAGTTGTCTGAGTCAGTATGACCGACCTGGAGTAAATTCCTATGAGACTCGATTACAGTCTTTATATAGTCATATTTTTGGTTAGCGATCCTTGTGGAACTTACTAGTCTGTAGACGTCAACTGGGTTAGTTTCTATACAGTTGTCACATCTGATAAGCAGTTCCCCTAGGCGAACTTGAAGAATTGTCAGGAATCTTACTTCCTTTCTAGAGGATTCATTCTTGTGGTAAATTTGAGCCTGATAGGGCTTATATAGCTACTTGTACAGCTATGGTGTCTGCTCCTTGATGTAGAGCAGGTATAATTATTGACAGCCTGGTATTTTCTTGAGGCTGGTTGTAATTTACCTCATTTATAGGTTAGCTACCTACCTAATAATAAGCAACTAAGATTTGAGTGGTACCTTGGTCTCCCTGCAGGTATTCCTTAGCTTAGCTCTTCAAAATCAGCCTTGGATGGGTAGTGAACTTACAGTAACACTCAAAGATATACATAGAAATAATATACAATAAATATAATTACACAATAAATGGTTAATCCTACCCTTGATAGGGTCAGCACAAAAGGTATAATACATATGCCACTAACTAGCTCTAGCCTAGTCGTGAGAATTTCTACTTAAGAAACTACAAATTTATTTAGTCTAGGCTTGTGCCAAATTCAGCACAATCACAGCCTAAATTGCTACCTAATAAAGGTTGGCAAAGATTATATTGTGGTGCAGTAATGTGCAAATAATTGTGCTGTATTTTTGTTTTTTTTTGGATTTTATAGTTTATAATATATACACTGGTAGAATTATGTGTATAAGAAATTATATGAACACAAAAGTATTAATTGTGTTTGGCAAGTATTCTACTGCCGTAAATAATATCTAACTCCTGAATGTACTCCTAATTGTGGAATAAAATGTTATCAGGGTTAGTAATGATTAATTAGTATGGGATCAGCATTTTATATTAGTATACTGGATCCTAATGTTAATGAACCACTGACTTGAGTGAATCAGTAATTATGACATGAATTCAAGCTATAATGGACAGTCTGCTGACAGTCATATATTGAAATATTTGTATAGCCCAAATAGTTAACACAGAATTGGTGTTAGTGATTAATATACAAGTTATGAGCTGTTGCTCCTGGTGACCTAAAGATTCTTACTTCTGTATGAAGTGTAGGCCTAAGTGTTGTGGGCAATTAACTGTGTCCCACGAGTGCTACCTTATACATAAGATGTAAGTAGCAATGAATTGGTGTGACTTAGACTAACCTATGTTACACTGTTGGTAGACACAATTAATTAAATGGTTAGTCTAGACTACATCACACAGTGATTAGTTATTACTATTTAGTATTTATAATTATAATTTATGTTTATCCGGTTCGAAGGACCATAATGTGGGACATTTGGGGCTTGACTCTATTTATTTAATTATTAAAGTAATGAAAACAATTACGAAGGACCACCCGCTTTTATAGTAAAGAGGGAAACTAATAAAAAGTGATCATTGGATATTCCTAGAGGAACCAGTAACTATGGATAAATACTAGAAAATATAATCACTTGAATAATTAATGGGCTGCATATATGATTTAATTGAATCAAAGCCTCAAACACCTACATTGGGGGGGTATTGCTAGAACTTCATATATGTCTAGGAACTATTGTGGTTCGTACACCAGTTCATTATGTAATAACCTAATCTTATGACTAATTAGAGAATCAGTAGAAAATTTGTCACCAATAAGAACATAGATTATGAATATCAGAAAATAATGATTATAATAAACACGTGTTAAATCCAGTGCACAGTGATCAATAGTAATAATACAATACAGATAATTTGAATAATTGAATACGGAAAAGGGTCTTAGCTTGAAGACGTTTTCCAAGACATCAGTCATGAATCATCCTCGGAATTTCTGGAATTCTTCATGGAACACTGGGAGATGAATAACACGGGAAAGTAACAGCTCGGGGAATTCTTCACACGCAAGCTGTAAATCAAAATATATTATGTAGCAACATATTAGGCTGCTAAATCTCTATATTCAAGAAATTGGAAATGGAGAGTGGAAAATTATACTATCATGTGTTTTATTTATGTCGCTCGGCATGACGACAAGCTACCCTGCTGTAAACTATCTCTAATGATGCATCAAAAGGGAATAAGTGTACTTAGCTAATAGGGCACTGTGTAAGTTAAAGCTTGCCGAAGCTCGCCTCCTAGGCTCTAGCGTCGTAACAGCGAACACGTGGCGTTTAGCCTGGCCTAGATGTTGACGCGCCTCTCTGGCCGGTCACGATGGATTACACGGAACAAATTGACAAGTTCCGGGTTGAATGTCAAGTTAATTCTCGTTGACGATTCACCACGATATATCCTGTGACACTGACACCAAACAAGTTGCTCAATTCCGCAACTAATCTTCACACCACACAGTGGCGACTTTCCTCTCTTGTTGACGCCTCCACACGCTCTCTCGGTAATATGGCGTCTCCCCTGCCCCGCTCTGCGTCCCGCATTTGCTACACAAATTATTTGCTACGAATAATATTATTTCTCGCAGTTGCGGCTAAAATGCTTGGATAATGACGGGTATATAATTCAGGGGAGGAAAATATTATTATATGCTCGTTTTACGATGGTAAACGAGCAATGGAGATGAATTTAATTCTCTCCCTGGCATTCACGCGTGACGTTAAATTTATTACCAGATAACAGTTGTAACTAGAAACGCTCAATTTGGCTTTATTTGGGAGTCAGGTTATCGGTAAATAATTATCACACAGAACACTGTTGTTTTTAGAGAATCAAACTCAATTCTCTGACACACTGGATATAGATGTGTTTATTATGGTGGAATCTGACGCAATACTGGTGTCTGGTGACGTAAGAATTCTAGCGTTATTGTACAGATACAATTATTAGTTCATGTGAACTCTATGGTTGGTTAATTTTAGTTACTACAGCAATTAGTAGATTTTAGTAATAATTCATAATAATACAACAGTGTTGTATTAGTGTTGGAAATTTCCACAAGGGGGGGGGCAAAATGTGACCCATCGCTGCTCCCAATAATTTGCATATTTCCGGTATAAAATTCGTAATTTCATACAGTGAATACGTGCAGAGAAACAGAATTTGGCTCCAAAATATAGCTCAAGGGTCGAATTTGAGATGTTTGGGATATTTTGAAAACTCCAGAGGGGTTTGGGTAAAATGTGATCCATCGCCGCTTTCAGTAATTGGCATATTTTCTGTATAAAAAGTCGTAATTTCAATCTGCAAATACGTGCAGAGAGCCAGAATTTGGCTGCAAATTATGGCTCAAGGCTCGAATTTGGGGTGTTTGGGATATTTTGAAAACTGCCTGGGAGGGTTTGGGCAAAAATTGACCCATCGCTACTCGCAGTAATTGACATGTTTTCGGTATAAAAAGTCGTAATTTCAAACTGCGAATACATACAGAGAGCCAGAATTTGGGTCCAAAATATGGATCAAGATTCGAATTTGAGATGTTTGGGATATTTTGAAAACTGCAGGGTGGGTTTTGGCATATTGTGACCATCACCGCTCTCAGTAATTGGCATATTTTCGGAAAAAAAAAATCGTAATTTCAAACAGTGAATACGTGTAGAGAGACAGAATTTGGCACCAAAATGTCGCTCAAGTGTCGAATTTGAGATGTTTGGGATATTTTGAAAACTCCAGAGGGGTTTGGATAAAATGTGATCCATCGCTGCTCTAAGTAATTGGCATATTTTCGGTATAAAAAGTCGTAATTTCAAACTGCGAATACGTGCAGAGAGCCAGAATTTGGTTCCTAAAAATGGCTCAGGCGTCGAATTTTAGATGTTTGGGATATTTTGAATACTGCAGGGGGGGTTTGGGCAAAATCTGACTTATCGCCGCTGTCATTAATTGGCATATTTTCGAAATAAAAAGTTGTTATTTCAAACTGCGAATACGTGCCGAGAGCGAAAATTTGGTTCCAAAATATGGCTCAATGGTCGAGTTTGGGATGTTTGGGATATTTTGGAAACTGCAAGGGGGGTTTGGGCAAAATGTAACCTATCGCCACTCTCAGTTATTGGCATATTTTCGGTATAAAAAGTCGTAATTTCAAACTGCGAATACGAGCAGAGAGCCAGAATTTGGCTCCAAAACATGGTTCAATCGTCGAATATTGAATATTTTTGAAACTATGAAAACTGCAGGGGGGGGGGCAAAATGTGACTCATCGCTGCTCCCAATAATTTGCATATTTCCGGTATAAAATTCGTAATTTCATACAGTGAATACGTGCAGAGAGACAGAATTTGGCTCCAAAATATGGCTCAAGGGTCGAATTTGAGATGTTTGGGATATTTTGAACACTCCAGAGGGGTTTGGGCAAAATGTGAATAATAGCCGCTTTCAGTAATTGGCATATTTTCTGTATAAAAAGTCGTAATTTCAATCTGCGAATACGTGCAGAGAGCCAGAATTTGGCTCCAAAATATGGCTCAAGGGTCGAATTTGAGATGTTTGGGATATTTTGAAAACTGCAGGGGGGGTTTGGGCAAAATGTGACCCCTCACCGCTCCCAGTAATTGGCATATATTCGGTATAAAATTCGTAATTTCAAACTGGGAGTATGTGCAGAGAGCTAGAATTTGGCTCCAAAATATGGCTCAAGCGTCGAATTTGGGATGTTTTTGATACTATGAAAACCAGAATTTGGCTCCAAAATATAGCTCAAGCGTCGAATTTGGGATGTTTCGGATATTTTCAAAACTGCAGGGTGGGTTTGGGCAAAATGAGACCATCGCTACTCTCAGTAATTGGCATATTTTCGGTATAAAGTTCGTAATTTCAAACTGCGTATACGTTCACAGAGCCAGAATTTGGCTCCAAAATATAGTTCAAGCGTCGAATTTAGTGTGTTTGGGATATTTTGAAACTGCAGGGTGAGTTCAGGCAAATTGTGACTCATCGTCGCTCTCAGTAATTGGCATATTTTCGGTATATAAAGTAGTAATTTCAAACTGCGAATACTTCAAAAGAGCCAGAATTTGGCTCCAAAATATGGCACAAGTGTCGAATTTGGGATGTTTGTGATATTTTGAAAACTGCAAGAGGGGGGTGGGGGTTTGGCAAAATGTGACCCATCGCCTGTTTTGACCCATCAAATGTTCTGGCTCTCTGCATGTATTCGCAGATTGAAATTACGACTTTTTATACCGAAAATATGCCAATTACTGAGAGCACCGATGGGTCACATTTTGCCCAAACCCCTCTGCAATTTTTAAAATATCCCAAACATCTCAAATTCGACCCTTGAGCCATATTTTGGAGCCAAATTCTGTTTCTCTGCACGTATTCACTGTATGAAATTACGAATTTTATACCGGAAATATGCAAATTATTGGGAGCAGCGATGGGTCACATTTTGCCCCCCCCCCCCTGCAGTTTTCATAGTTTCAAAAACATCCCATATTCGACGCTTGAGCCATGTTTTGGAGCCAAATTCTGGCTCTCTGCTTGTATTCGCAGTTTGAATTTACGACTTTTTATACCGAAAATATGTCAATAACTGAGAGTTGCGATGGGTTACATTTTGCCCAAACCCCCCTGCAGTATTTAAAATATCCTAAACATCCAAAATTCGACGCTTGAGCCATTTTTAGGAACCAAATTCTGGAACTCTGCACGTATTCGCAGTTTGAAATTACGACTTACGAGTGCAGCGATGGATCACATTTTGCCCAAACCCCCCTGCTGTTTTCAAAATATCCCAAACATCCCAAATTCGACGCATGAGCCATATTTTGGAGTCAAATTCTTGCTCTCTGCACGTATTCGCTGTTTGGATATACGACTTTTTATACAGAAAATATGACAATTACTATAGGCATCAATGGATCACATTTTGCCAAAACACTCCCTATAGTTTTCAAAATATCCCAAACTTCCTAATTTCGACACTTGAGCCATATTTTGGAGGCAAATTCTGGCTCTCTGCACGTATTCGCCGTTTGAAATTACGATTTTTATACCGAAAATATGCCAATTACTGGGAGCGGTGATGGGTCAAATTGGGCCTAAACCCTCCCCGACAGTTTTCGACATATCCAAAACATCCCAAATCAACGCTTGAGCAATATGTAGGAGCTAAATTCTGGCTCTCTGCACGTATTCGCCGTTTGAAATTACCACTTTTTATACCGAAAATATGCAAATTACTGGGAGCAGCGATTGGACACATTTGGCGACACCCCCCCCCCCCCCCAGCAGTTTTCAAAATATTCCAAACATCCCAAATTCGACTCTTGGGCCATATTTTGGAGCCTAATTCTGGCCCTCTGCACGTATTCGCAGTTCGAAATTACGAATTTTTATGCCGAAAATATGCCAATTACTGAAAGCGGCGATAGGTCACATTTTGCCCAAACCCCACCCCCCCCCCCCCCGCAGTTTTCAAAATATCACAAACATCCCAAATTCGACACTTGTGCCATATTTTGGAGCCAAATTCTGGCTCTTTTGAAATATTCGCAGTTTGAAATTACTACTTTTATACTGAAAATATGCCAATTACTGAGAGCGACGATGAGTCACAATTTGCCTGAACCCACCCTGCAGTTTCAAAATACCCCAAACACACTAAATTCGACGCTTGAACTATATTTTGGAGCCAAATTCTGGCTCTGTGAACGTATTCGCAGTTTGAAATTACGAACTTTATACCGAAAATATGCCAATTACTGAGAGCAGCGATGGTCTCATTTTGCCCAAACCCACCCTGCAGTTTTGAAAAAATCCAAAACATCCCAAATTCGACGCTTGAGCCATATTTTAGAGCCAAATTCTGGCTCTTTACACGTATTCGCCGTTTGAAATTACGAATTTTATACCGAAAATATGCAAATTTCTGAGAGCAGCGATGGGTCACATTTAGCCCTCCCCCCCCCCCCCCGTCCCCCTGCAGTTTTCATAGTATCCTAAACATCCCAAATTCGACGCTTGAGCCATATTTTGGAGCCAAATTCTGGCTCTCTGTACATATTCGCAGTTTGAAATTACGAGTTTTATACCGAAAACATGTCAATTACTGAGAGCAGCGATGGGTCAAGTTTTGCCCAAAGCCTCCCCTGCAGTTTTCAAAATATCCCAATTATCCCAAATTTGAGCCTTGAGCCATATTTTGGAGCCAAATTCTGGCTCTTTGCACGTATTTGCAGTTTGAAATTACGACTTTTTATACCGAAAATATGCCAATTACTGAAAGCGGCAATGGATCCCATTTTGCCCAAACCCCTCTGGAGTATTCAAAATATCCCAAAAATCTCAAATTCGACCCTTGAACCATATTTTGGAGCCAAATTCTGTCTCTCTGCACGTATTCACTTTATGAAATTACGAATTTTATACCGAAAATATGCCAATTATTGAGAGCAGCGATTGGCCACATTTTACCCCCCACCCCCTGCAGTTTTCAAAGGGGGCAAATTGGTGGCCTTTTTGCTTCTAGAGAATATGGCCTTGTGATGATAAGAATCACGTTCCTCACGATTATACCTTTTAGAACTCTTTCCCCTTGTCTACTTGACGTTGAGAAGCAGTTCAGTTAGACGAGGGAAGGATTGTTTCTTCATCGCTTGATCTCCTCAGCGGCGGCCATATGGCGGTTCATATTCCTTTAATGCTCTCCTATTTCAACATCCCACAAGACGTAGGAAAGAAGCCTAACCTAACGTAGCCTAACCTTACCTTACCTAACCTAATCTTACCTAACCTTACCTTACTTTACCTTACCTTACCTTACCTTGCCTTACCATACCTTACCTAACCTAACCTAAACCATCCTAACCAAACGTAACGTAACATAACCTAACTTAACCTAACCTAAGAAATTGTATGAGTAACGACAGTTTCTACGAGAATGCAATTTGTTAATGAGGGCGAGCTCCGTTAGTAGCTATAATCTAGATTATTTGTCAAAGGTTTCGTTGCTCGACTGAGGCCTCATTGATGCAATAATTAATGATTCAAAGTTGATGAAATCAAGTCCATTGAGGTCGCGGTCAGTACACAAATATTGTTTGGTTGAGAAGATCTGTGAATTGCAGCAGGAAAAAAAAGAATACCAGGGAAGTAATTAATAGTCAGTAATTGTTGCGAAGATACCAATCGTCAGATATTAACAAATGATCCTTTAATATATTTCATATTTTTTTTTTTTTTCTGGATATGTATATTTGTTTAATTAGGAAGTTTAATTGTCTGAGTAATGCGAGAAACTGCACATCTGATGGTTTGGTGAACGTTAGAATTTTAGTAATCTGTAAAACTCTGTCAAATATTTTCACTGTAGTCGTGTAAGATACTGTAAGCTCTATCCTTCAGTATGTACAAGCTTTCTGGTCTAATGCTTCCTCTATAGATCCCTGTTACCTTGCACTAGTGGAGGTTGAATTCCATTAACCACTTACAACTGTTCCTACTTTACTGAATATATTATCATAAATAGAACTTCCGTATCTGTTATCCATCCTCACTACACATCATTCTCCATCCTCACGACACATAAGACTCCATCCTTGCTACACATCAGACTTCATCCTCACGACACATCAGACTCCATCCTCGCTACACATCAGACTCCATCCTGAATATATTATCATAAACAGAACTTCCGCATCTGTTATCCATCCTCACGACACATCAGACTCCATCCTCACGACACATCAGACTCCATCCTTGCTACATATCAGCCTCCATCCTGAATATATTATCATAAACAGAACTTCCGCATCTGTTATCCATCCTCACGACACATCAGACTTCATCCTCACGACACATCAGACTCCATCCTTGCTACATATCAGCCTCCATCCTCGCAACATATCAGCCTCCATCGTCGCTACATATCAGCCTCCATCCTCGCTACATATCAGACTAATAATTCAGTATTTACTGAAAATAGATACAGGTAAATACTGTCTTCGGTATTTACCACTTTCCCTTTATAGGGAAATAGGGAAAGTGGTGAAGAGTGGAGTGTGATGAAGGGTAGGGAAGGTGGTGAATGATTGGGTTGGTAAATGATAGGGAAGGTAGTGAAGGGTAGGAAAGGGCAGAGAAGATGATGAACGGTAGGGAAGGGGACGAAGGGTAGTCAATATAGTAAAAGAGATGGAAGGTGGTAAAGAAGATGGAAGGTAGTGATGATGGTGATTGTAGATTGGGTAATTAACGGTGCCTGCGCTGCGAAAATGGTTGTAGTGAGGAAGATAGTGTGAATGGATGAGGATGGCCCTGTTTAGTTTAGATGGTTACAGTGTAGAATGTGGCTTGTAGTGAGGGTAGTTTTAGTGTGAAAGATATGTATTTATTACAGAGTGAAAAATGGTCTGTAGTTAACAGGGTTACAGTGACGAAGATAGTGTACAGGGAAGATGGTTACAAGGATGAAGATAGTGAACGGAGAAGCTGTGACGTCCGTCACCAGAGCAACGCCAAGTAACCCCCTCCTCCTTTCTACACACACACACACACACACACACACACACACACGCACACACAGTCTTGGGTCAGCTTTGATCGTGAGCAGACGTGTAGGGTCAGCGGTCGCGTTAACCGAGGGAACAATAGGGTTCAAGGGAGCGGGTGTGCTGTGCAGTGAGAATCGCGACAGTGTAAATTGAACATTGGCACTGTTATGCAACACATTGATCACATCTCGTGGTGAATTATCTTAGTGAATTTAGAGAAGATAGCTAGTGAATATCGACTTCTTGAGGAAGCATCAGTCGCATCAGCCGGGACACAAGTGGAGACCTTGAAGACCTCACAGGATTATCGACGACACGCCGTGTATTCACCTAGAGTGCTTGTGGGGGGCTGGCTGGTAAGTGTGTCTCATAAGTCTCCAATAGTGTACAAGGTTTATACAATATCATATCATAGACACTATTGCATTCCATTCAATAATACAATCGTAATAATACAATCGTGGTAGACAGGTAACAGGGACAGCAACTGTGAGCTCACTGGGAACCCAGATAAGCCGCTAATCCTCCCCCACCCGCCGTAATCTGAAGACTACACCTCACCCATCTCTTAACCCACCATCTCACTCTCCCAACACACTTCCCCCCCCCCCCACCACCACTCCCACTCTCCCAAAACGCTCCCCCCCCCCCACCACACCCACTCACACTAGGACTATTCTTGCTCTCTCTCTTGCTCTCTCTCTCTTGACAAGGGCAACATGGCAGGAGGACGCAACAGGGACACAGGAAACAGCCAGAGTGACCAAACGAAGGAAATGTTAACCCAAGTTCTGGAGGAACTCAGGAGGGAGATGCATGAAATAAGGATTACAATTAACAACCTGCAAAGTGAGCTGACATCAGCAAGAGAGGAGATCAAATCCCTCACAGAAAAAATAAAAAGACCGAGCATCAAATTATCATCCAAAGGGAAGGTGGGAATGTTACATTGGAAGGAAATGCCTCTGTACCTGAAACATTTGCAGACATACTGAAAAAGAGCTCAGAAGCAATGGACACAGTGAGGGAGGTAGCGATGCAAGCAGCCACCTCACAGGAAGTAGCAAGATGCACCACTCAGCTGCTGGAGAGAAAAAGATCAGTGGTAGTTGTAGGCATAAAAGAACAGGAAGGATCCAACAGGCAAGAATGGAATAGCAAGGATAGAGGGGCAGTACAGGGGCTACTGAAGGGGTTACAGATGGAAGGGGCTGAATGAAACATTGAGAAGGTTTTCAGGTTGGGCTGGTACAACAAGGACAGAAACCGACTTGTAAAGGTGGTGTTTACAAACGAAACCACGAAGGAGGATATCTTCGAAAGGAAGAGTCGACTGCAGCATGTGGAGGGATACAAGAAAGTATTCCTGCAGAGGGACAGGACGAAGGAGGAGAGAGCCAGGGCAGCAGAGGCAAGGAGGAAGCGCAGGGAGGGAGAAGCAAACCAGGAAATCACAGCCCCAAACACAACAGTCCTAGAGACAAGAGGCGAACCCAAAACCAGCATCCCAGCAACACCAGAGGGGAGGGCAACCCCACAACCCCCCTCTGCATAGAAAACCTCCCTTCCCCTCACCCTACCTGCCCCCACCCAACCCTCCCTCCCCCCCCCACCCCATTCTTTCCCTGTCATCCCTTCCCCATTCCCATCATGTCCCCCCTCCCACCTTTCCCCCTCCCCCTTCATCCCATACCCTCCCTATCCCTCCTCCCCCCTCACCCCGTATCCTCCATGTCCCCCCCTATCTCCTTAACCCACACCCTTTCTGTCCCCCCTTCCATGAAACCCCAACCCCTCACCCCAAACTCCCCAGAAACCCTGCAAACCACCTCACAGATCATCTCACCCACTGAAAAGCTTCCCACACCAGCAGAATGCTCGCCAAGAAAGGGACAAGAAAATGAACTGAAGAAAGTGAGCTTCAAGGCAATGTACACTTACATAGATGGAATTACTAATAAAACAAGTGAACTCGGAGAATGGGCACTAGAAGAAAACCCAGACATAATAGCACTCACAGAAACAAAGCTAACAAACACCATAACAAACGCAGTGTTTCCACAGGGCTACTATGTAGTGAGGAAAGAGAGAGAAGGGAGAGGAGGAGGTGGTGTAGCTTTGCTACTAAGAGAAGGTTGGAGTTTCGAAGAGAATATAATTCAGAACTGTGAAGGTTTCAGTGACTACATATCAGGCACCATAGCAACTGGAAGACAGAAAATTATAGTAGTAGTCATATATAACCCGCCACCGAATGTCAGAAGACCCAGACAGGAATATGATAGAAACAACTTGGCCACTATCAATATAATAGAGAGAGCAGCTTCTGTGGCTAGCAGGAACGGATCCAGGCTACTAATCATGGGAGACTTCAACCATGGAAAGATAGATTGGGGGAACAGAGACCCACATGGAGGCCCAGACACATAGAGAGCTAAGCTGCTGGATGTGGCAACAAGAAACTTTCTAAGTCAACACGCCAAGGGACCGACAAGAACGAGAGGAGGGGATGAACCAGCCTTGCTTGATCTGATATTTACCCTAAATGAGTCGGATATAAGGGAAGTTAAGTTGGAAGCCCCCTTGGGAATGAGTGATCATAGTGTATTGAGCTTTGAGTACCTGGTTGAGCTAGGAATTATCACCCCCAAAAAAGAACTGGGAAACAAAGGGCTGGCGTACCGAAAGAGAAACTATGAGTAGATGAATAAATTCCTATGGGATATACATTGAGACACAGAACTCGGAACCAAGTCTGTACAAGACATGATGGACTATGTCACCCAAAAATGTCAGGAGGCTGTAAGCAGGTTTGTCCCAGCCCAACAGGAAAAAACAGAGAAGCAAAGGAAGAATCCGTGGTTTAATAGGGAATGTATGAAGGCAAAGGAGCTGAACAAAAGGGCATGGAGGAACTTCCGTAATAACAGAACACCAGAAAGTAGAGAGAGATACCAGAGAACCAGGAACGAGTATGTTAGTGTGAGAGGAGCAGCTGAGAAAAGGTATGAAAATGATATAGCTAATAAAGCCAAGACCGAACCAAAGCTACTACACAGTCACATCAGGAGGAAGACAACAGTGAAGGAACAGGTGATGAAACTTAGGGTGGGCGAGGACAGGTACACAGAGAATGACAAAGAGGTGTGTGAAGAACTCAACAAAAGGTTCCAGGAGGTCTTTACAATAGAACAGGGAGAAGTCACGGTGCTAGGAGAGGTGGCAGCAAACCAGGTGACCTTGGAAAGGTTCGAAATTACAAGAGATGAGGTCAAGAAGCACCTATTGGAGCTGGATGTGAGAAAAGCTGTTGGGCCGGATGGAATCTCACCATGGGTATTGAAAGAGTGTGCAGGAGCACTTAGCTTGCCACTCTCCATAGTGTATAGTAGGTCACTGGAATCGGGAGACCTACCAGAAGTATGGAAGACTGCTAATGCTGTACCAATATTTAAAAAGGGTGACAGACAAGAGGCACTGAACTGCAGGCCAGTGTCCTTAACTTGTATACCATGCAAGGTGATGGAGAAGATTGTGAGAAAAAACCTAGTAACACATCTGGAGAGAAGAGACTTCGTGACAACCCATCAACATGGGATCAGGGAGGGTAAATCTTGCCTTACAGGCTTGATAGAATTCTATGATCAAGTGACAAAGATTAAGCAAGAAAGAGAAGGATGGGCGGACTGCATTTTTTTGGACTGTCGGAAAGCCTTTGACACAGTACCCCATAAAAGGTTGATGCATAAGCTGGAGAAACAGGCAGGAGTAACTGGTAGGGCGCTCCAGTGGATAAGGGAGTACCTAAGCAATAGGAAGCAGAGAGTTATAGTGAGGGGTGAGACCTCAGAATGGCGGGAAGTCACCAGTGGAGTCCCACAGGGCTCTGTGCTTGGACCTATCCTGTTTCTGATATACGTAAATGATCTCCCAGAGGGTATAGACTCATTCCTCTCAATGTTTGCTGACGACGCCAAAATTATGAGAAGGATTAAGACAGAGGAGGACAGCTTGAGGCTTCAAGAAGACCTGGACAAGCTGCAGGAATGGTCGAACAAATGGATGTTAGAGTTTAACCCAAGCAAATGTAATGTAATGAAGATAGGAGTAGGAAGCAGGAGACCAGATACAAGGTATCACTTGGGAGATGAAATACTTCAAGAGTCAGAGAGAGAGAAAGACCAGGGGGTTGATTTCACGCCAGACCTGTCCCCTGAAGCTCATATCTAGAGGATAACATCAGCAGCATATGCCAGGTTGGCTAACATAAGAACGGCCTTTAGAAACTTGTGTAAGGAATCTTTCAGAACATTATATACCACATATGTCAGACCAATCCTGGAGTATGCGGCTCCAGCATGGAGTCCATATCTAGTCAAGCATAAGACTAAACTGGAAAAGGTTCAAAAGTTTGCCACCAGACTAGTACCTGAGCTGAGAGGTATGAGCTACGAGGAGAGACTACGGGAATTGAACCTCACTTCGTTGGAAGATAGAAGAGTTAGGGGGGACATGATCACCACATTCAAGATTCTCAAGGGAATCGACAGGGTTGATAAAGATAGGCTATTTAACAAAAGGGGCACACGCACTAGGGAACACGGGTGGAAACTGAGTGTCCAAATGAGCCACAGAGATATTAGAAAGAACTTTTTTAGTGTCAGAGTGGTTGACAAATGGAATGCATTAGGAAGCAATGTGGTGGTGGCTGACTCCATACACAGTTTCAAGTGTAGATATGATAGAGCCCAATAGTCTCAGGAACCTGTACACCTGTTGATTGATGGTTGAGAGGCGGGACCAAAGAGCCAGAGCTCGACCCCCGCAAGCACAACTAGGTGAGTACACAAACATATTTTAATCCGGCATTATTCAGCAATAAACAAATTTCTGATCAATATATAAATAACGGTTATAAATGAGAACATATACGACATCCCGTGTATATCAACATAATTCTTCTGTTTCTATGATTCTGTCTCTGCCTCTCTCTTTCTGTCTTTCTGTTTCTGTTTCTGTGAGTTTGTCTGTCTTCAGATTCTTGGGAATAGTCTCACCAAATTTGTAACAGTAATTCATGTTGGGTACGTGCCCCTCCGTGAAGAGTGGCGGCCATAAATGAATTGAGTGCAACTTGAAATGGTGCCAAGTGACCCCCAAAAATGAATCTAGCAATATCCAGTTAAATTTGAATTATATAATGTAAAACATTTTCACTGATATCTGCGAAATATGAAAACAGTTAAATTGTCATATTATGCCTGTAATGTCCTGTAATGTGTTAATAATGTCATCACCACCTCGTCCCTTACCACAACAACCCTACCTGAGTCAGGGTCCCAAATGTCAGCCACTCCAGTGTCACCCATCCAAGTGTCAGTTTATGTGGCATCATTAATGCGTACCTCAAGCCCTAGACCCCCTTTACTACCCCCCCCCCCCCCTCCACCTCTGGAGAGAGAAAGAAATGGATATAACATATGGACACACAACTAGGTGAGTACACACACACACACACGTTTCTTATCCAAATAAAAATCAACTAACAGGAATATTTTTATTTTAAAAAGTTAGACACAGATAATAAATTAACAAATCACTGTGTGAGTGAAGACTCCTTAAATCTCTGAGCAAATATTTTCTCTCTGTGCAGGAGGTCAAAGACGTTGTCGGCCTTCAGCAAGTCTTCGGTCGCGCGGCACCTTCTGCCAAAGCGGCGGCGGAATGAACCTGCGGCAATCCAGTTCTTTCCCTCTTTCCTAAACACCCAACTCTCGTAGGCCCAGTCCTCTAGTACGTGCACCTAACTGATGATATTTTCTGCGAAGCGGACAGACTTGGTTTTCTTCTGGTGGCGGCCATCGTCGCCGGAGACCTTTTCCTTATTCATAGTTCGTCGCTTCACACTATCAAGAACCTGAAGAACACATCTGGTAATAATATACCTGATGCAAGAATTATAGTCATGCTAATAGTCGACTGGTCTGGTAAGTGCGGTGCCGTGTTGTAGTGATGTACTCACATCTTACGTCTTTTACATTGAAATAAGATTCCTTTGATAACTTTATCTATTCTCTTCAAGAGCTTGTACGTAGTTAATATATCCCCCCTCTCTCTCTCTCTGTTCTCTCCTTTAAGATTGTTCTCTCAACCTGTTCTCAAAGCTGACGTCTCTCAATTCTGGTACTAATCTTGTGGCAAACTTCTGAACTTTTTTTCAAGGTTTCTATTTATGTTTCACAAGGTGTGGGTTCCCTGCTGTCGCTGCATACTCAGGTAACTGTCTTACATATGTGATATGTGTGGATTTGAGAACCTGATTGTTTAGATTCTTGAATGACGTTCTTTTGTTCGGTAACTTCCTATATGGTGATAATGATGCCCTGTTCACATGAGCATGTGGTGTTTAGTGTTTGGATAATGTCTACTCTCAGGTATTTTCACTTGTTTTGAGATGTGTAGTACTTTGTTATAGTGGTGTGTAGTGCTTTGTTATATTGGTGTGTAGTGCTTTGTTATAGTGGTGTGTAGTGCTTTGTTATAGTGGTGTTTAGGGTTTTGATATAGTGGTGTGTAGTGCTTTGTTATAGTGGTGTTTAGGGTTTTGTTATAGTGGTGTGTAGTGCTTTGTTATAGTGATGTGTAATACTTTGTTATAGTGGTGTTTATTGCTTTGTTATAGTAGTGTGTAGTACTTTGTTATAGTGGTGTTTATTGCTTTGTTATAGTGGTGTGTAGTGCTTTGTTATAGTGGTGTTTATTGCTTTGTTATAGTGACGTGTAGTGTTTTGTTATAGTGGAATGTAGTGTTTTGTTATAGTAGTGTGTAGTACTTTGTTATAGTGGTGTGTAGTGCTTTGTTATAGTGGTGTGTAGTACTTTGTTATAGTGGTGTGTAGTGCTTTGTTATAGTGGTGTGTAGTGCTTCGTTATAGTGGTGTGTAGTAATTTGTTATAGTAGTGTGTAGTACTTTGTTATAGTGGTGTGTAGTGCTTTGTTATAGTGGTGTGTAGTGCTTTGTTATAGTGGTGTGTAGTGCTTTGTTATAGTGGTGTGTAGTGCTTTGTTATAGTGGTGTGTAGTGCTTTGTTATAGTGGTGTGTAGTGCTTTGTTATAGTGGTGTGTAGTGCTTTGTTATTGTGGTGTGTAGTGCTGTGATATAGTGGTGTGTAATGCTTTGTTATAGTGGTGAGTAGTGCTTTGTTATAGTGGTGTGTGATGGTGAGTTGTATTAGCGAGTGAAGTGAGTGCGTTAAATATTTAGTGAAAATAGTTACAATGATGAAGATGGTCGGGTATAGTGTTGATGGCTACAGTGTTGATTGAAGGTTGTGTGAAGTAACGATGGTCACAGTGTTGATGGTCGTGTGTAGTGAAGATGGCTTCGGTGATAATAGTCGCTTTGTATTGAGGCTACATAGTGATCATGGATATGTCGTGTAGATGGTTACAGTGATAAAGCTAGTGTACAAAAGAGGAGGGGGGTGCTGGTTCCTCCCCCACCCAAACAATGCCTGCTGCCCCCCCCCCCCTCCCAATCTAGTAGATTAATAAAGAATTAACAAAATGGCTTTATTGATAAAGAATTATTCCAAAATGGCGTATTCGCCGTTTAAAATTACGAATTTTTATACCGAAAATATGCAAATTTCTGAGAGCAGCGATGGGTTACATTTTGCTCTCCCCCCCCCCTCTGCAGTTTTCATAGTATAAAAAACATCCCAAATTCGACGCTTGAGCCACATTTTGGAGCCAAATTCTGGCTCTCTGCACGTATTCGCAAATTGAAATTACGACTTTTAATACCGAAAATAGGACATTTACTGAGAGCAGCGACCGATCAAATTTTGCCCAAACGCCCTCCCTGCAGTTTTCAAAATATCTCAAACATCCCAAATTAAACGATTGAGCCATATTTTAGAGCCAAATTCTGGCTCTCTGCACGTATTCGAAGTTTGAAATTTCGATTTTTTTTTAAAAAATATGCTAATTATTGAGAGCAGCGATTGGTCACATTTTGCCAAACCCATCCTGCTGTTTTGAAAATATCCCAAACATCCCAAATTCGACGCTTGATCCATATTTTGGACACGAATTCTGGCTCTCTGTACGTATTCGCAGTTTGAAATTACGCCTTTTTATACCGAAAACATGTCAATTACTGGGAGTAGCGATGGGTCAATTTTTGCCCAAACCCTCCTCGGCAGTTTTCAAAATATCCCAAAGACCCCAAATTCGAGCCTTGAGCCATATTTTAGAGCCAAATTCTGGCTCCATGCACGTATTTGCAGATTTAAATTACGACTTTTTATACAGAAAAATGCCAATTACAGAGAGCGGCGATGGATCACATTTTACCCAAACCCCTCTGGAGTTTCCAAAATATCCCAAACATCACAAATTCGACCCTTGAGCCATATTTTGGAGCCAAATTCTGTGTCTCGGAACGTATTCACTGTATGAAATTACGAATTTTTATACCAAAAATATGCAAATAACTGAGAGTTGCGATGGGTTACATTTTGCCCAAACCCCCCTTGCAGTTTTCAAAATATCCCAAACATCCCAAATTCGATCATTGAGCCATATTTTGGAACTAAATTCTGGTCACATTTTGCCCAAACCCCCCTACAGTTTTCAAAACATCCCAAACATCGCAAACACGACGCTTGAGCCAAAATTTGGACCCAAATTCTGGTTCTCTGCACGTATTCGCAGTTTAAAATTTCTAAATTTATATCGAAAATATGCCAATTACTGAGAGCAGTGATGGGTCACAGTTTCCGCAAACCCACCCTGCAGTTTTGAAAATATCCCAAACATCCCAAATTCCACGCTTGAGCCACATTTTAGAGTCAAATTCTCGCTCTCTGCAAGTTTGAAATTACGACTTTTTATACCGAAAATATGGCAACTACTCGGAGCGGCGATGGGTCACATTTTGCACAGACCACACTGCAGATTTCAAAATATCCCAAACATCCCAAGTTCGACCCGTGAGCCATATTTTGGAGAAAAATTCTGGCTCTCTGCACGAATTCGCAGTTTGTCATTACAAATTTCATACCGAAAATATGCAAATTTCTGAGAGCAGCGATGGGTCACATTTTGCCCCCCCCCCCCTGCAGTTTTTCATAATATCAAAAACATCCCAAATTCGACCCTTGAGCCATATTTTGGAGCCAAATTCTGGCTCTCTGCACGAATTCGCAGTTTGTCATTACGAATTTCATACCGAAAATATGCAAATTTCTGAGAGCAGCGAAGGGTCACATTTTGCCCCCCCCCCCTGCAGTTTTTCATAGTATCCAAAACATCCAAAATTCGACGCTTGAGCCATATTTTGGAGCGAAATTCTGGCTCTCTGCACGAATTCGTAGTTTGAAATTATGACTTTTTATACCGAAAATATGGCAAGTACTGTGAGCGGGGATGGGTCACATTTTGCCCAGACCCCCCCCCCCCTAGCAGATTTCAAAATATCCCAAACATCGCAAATTTGACCCTTGAACCATATTTTTGAGCCAAATTCTGGTTCTCTGCACGAATTCGCAGTTTGAAATTACCAACTTTTATACAGAAAATATGAATTTTACTACGAATTTAATGAAAATTACGAAATTTATACCGGAAATATGCAAATTATTGGGAGCAGCGATGGGTCACATTTTGCCCCCCCCCCCCTGCAGTTTTCATAGTTTCAAAAACATTCCATATTCGACGCTTGAGCCATGTTTTGGAGCCAAATTCTGGCTCTCTGTTTGTATTCGCAGTTTGAAATTACGACTTTTTATACCGAAAATACGCCAATAACTGAGAGTTGCGATGGGTTACATTTTGCCCAAACCCCCCTGCAGTATTCAAAATATCCCAAACATCCAAAATTTGACGCTTGAGCCATTTTTAGGAACCAAATTGTGGCACCCTGCACGTATTCGCAGTTTGAAATTACGAATTTTTATACTGAAAATATGCCAATTACTGAGAGCAGCGATGGGTCACATTTTGCCCAAACCCCCCTGCAGTTTTCAAAATATCCCAAACATCTCAAATTCGACCCTTGAGCTACATTTTGGAGCCTAATTCTGTCTCTTTGCACGTATTCGCATTTTGAAATTACGAATTCTATACCGAATATATGCCAATTACTGGGAGCAGCGATGGGTCACATTTTTCCCACCCCACCCCCCTACTGCAGTTTTCAAAATATCACAAACATCCCAAATTCGACACTCGTGCCATATTTTGGAGCCAAATTATGGACTTTTGAAGTATTCGCAGTTTGAAATTACTACTTTTTATACCGAAAATATGCCAATTACTGAGAGTGACGATGAGTCACAATTTGCCTGAACCCTCCCTGCAGTTTCAAAATACCCCAAACACTCTAAATTCGACGCTTGAACTATATTTTGGAGCCAAATTCTGGCTCTCAGCCCGTATTCGCAGTTTGCAATTAGGACTTTTTTTTACCGAAAATATGCCAAATAGTGAAAGAATCGAAGGATCACATTTTGCTCAACCCCCCCCCCCCTGCAGTTTTTAAAATATCCCAAACATCCCAAATTCCACGCTTGAGCCATATTTTGGAGCCAAATTCTGGCTCTTTACACGTATTCGCCGTTTGAAATTACGAATTTTATAGCGAAAATATGCAAATTTCTGAGAGCAGCGATGGGTCACATTTTTCCCTCCCCCCTCCCCCTGCAGTTTTCATAGTATCCCAAACATTCCAAATGCGACGCTTGAGCCATATTTTGGAGCCAAATTCTGGCTCTCTGTACATATTCGCAGTTTGAAATTACGAGTTTTATACCGAAAACATGTCAATTACTGAGAGCAGCGATGGGTCAATTTTGCCCAAAGCCTCCCCGGCAGTTTTCAAAATATCATAATTATCCCAAATTTGAGCCTTGAGCCATATTTTGGAGCCAAATTCTGGCTCTTTGCACGTATTCGCAGATTGAAATTACGACTTTTTATACAGAAAACATGCCAATTACTAAAAGAGGCAATGGATCACATTTCGCCCAAACCCCTCTGGAGTTTTCAAAATATCCCAAATATCTCAAATTCGACCCTTGACCCATATTTTGGAGCCAAATTCTAGCTCTCTGCACGTATTCAGTGTTTGAAATTACGATTTTTTTTACCGAAAATATGCCAATTACTGAGAGCGGTGATGGTCACATTTTGCCCAAACCCACCCTGCAGTTTTCAAAATATCCCAAACACTCCAAATTCGACGTTTGAGCCAAATTTTGAAGCCAAATTCTGGCTCTCTGCACGTATTTGCAAATTGAAATTACGACTTTTAATACCGAAAATCGGACATTTTCTGAGAGCAGCGACCGATCAAATTTTGGCCAAACCCCCCTTGCAGTTTTCAAAATATCCCAAACATCCCAAATTAAACGATTGAGCCATATTTTATAGCCAAATTCTGGCTCTCTGCACGTATTCGCAGTTTGAAATTATGATTTTTTTACGGAAAATAGTCCAATTACTGAAAGCGGCGATTGGTCACATTTTGCACAAACCCCTCTACAGTTTTCAAAATATCGTAAACATCCCAAATTCGACTCTTGATCCATATTTTAGAGGAAAATTCTGCCTCTCTGCACGTATTCGCAGTTTGAAATTACGACTTTTTATACCGAAAATATGCCAATTACTGAGAGCTGCGATGGGTCACATTTTGCCCAAACCCCCCTGCAGTTTTCAAAATATCCCAAACATCCCAAATTCGACCCATGAGCCATATTTTGGAGCCAAATTCTGGCTCTCTGCACGTATTCGCAGTTTGGAAATACAACTTTTTATACAGAAAATATGCCAATTATTATAGGCATCGATGGATCACATTTTGCCCAAACACTCCCTGCAGTTTTCAAAATGTCCCAAACTTCCTAATTTCGACGCTTGAGCCATATTTTGGAGGCAAATTCTGGCTCTCTGCACGTATTTGTTCAAGCGTCGAATTTGGGATGCTTGGGATATTTTGAAACCTTCAGGGTGGGTTCGGGCAAAATGTGACCATCGCCGCTCTCAGTAATTAGCATTTTTTCGGTATAAAATTCGTAATTTCAAACTGCGAATACGTGCAGAGAGGCAGAATTTGGCTCCAAAATATGGCTCAGGCATCGAATTTGGGATGTTTGGGATATTTTGAAAACTGCAGGGATGGTTTGGGCAAAATGTGATCCATCGCCGCTTTCAGTAATTGGCATATTTTCGGTATAAAAAGTCGTAATTTATTACTGCGAATACGTGCAGAGCCAAAATTTGGCTCCAAAATATGGCTCAATAGTCGAATTTGGGATGTTTGGAATATTTTGAAAACTGCAGGTGGGGTTTGGGCAAATTGTGATCCATCGCTACTCAGAGAAATTTGCATATTTTCGGTATAAAAGTCGATATTTCAAACAGAGAATACGTGCTGAGAGCCAGAATTTGGCTCCAAAATATGGACCAAGCGTCGAATTTGGGACTTTTATACCGAAAATATGCAAATTTCTCTGAGCAGCGATGGATCACACTTTGCCCAAACCCCACCTGCAGTTTTCAAAATATCCTAAACACTCCAAATTCGACGTTTGAGCCACAGTTTAGAGCCAAATTCAGGCTCTCTGCACGTATTCGCAAATTGAATTTACGACTTTTAATACCGAAAATAGGACATTTACTGAGAGCAGCGACTGATCAAATTTTGCCCAAACCCCCCCCCCCCTGCAGTTTTCAAAATATCCCAAACATCCCAAATTACGCGATTGAGCCATATTTTAGAGCCAAATTCTGGCTCTCTGCACGTATTCGCAGTTTGAAATTATAATTTTTTTTACCGAAAATAGTCCAATTACTGAAAGCGGCGATTGGTCACATTTTGCACAAACCCCTCTTCAGTTTTCAACATATCCCAAACATCCCAAATTCGACGCTTGATCAATATTTTAGAGCAAAATTCTGCCTCTATGCACGTATTCGACGTTTGAAATTACGAATTTTTATACCGAAAAAATGCCAATTACTGAGAGCAGCGATGGGTCTTATTTTGCCCAAACCCCCCTGCAGTTTTCAAAATATCCCAAACATCCCAAATTCGACCCATGAGCCATATTTTGGAGCCAAATTCTGGCTCTCTGCACGTATTCGCAGTTTGGAAATACAACTTTTTATACAGAAAATATGCCAATAACTATAGGCATCGATGGATCACATTTTGCCCAAACACTCCCTGCAGTTTTCAAAATGCCCCAAACTTCCTAATTTCGACGCTTGAGCCATATTTTGGAGGCAAATTCTGGCTCTCTACACGTATTTGTTCAAGCGTCGAATTTGGGATGCTTGGGATATTTTGAAACCTGCAGGGTGGGTTTGGGCAAAATGTGACCATCGCCGCTCTCAGTAATTGGCATTTTTTCGGTATAAAATTCGTAATTTCAAACTGCGAATACGTGCAGAGAGCCAGAATTTGGCTCCAAAATATGGCTCAGGCGTCGAATTTGGGATGTTTGGGATATTTTGAAAACTACAGGGATGGTTTGGGCAAAATGTGATCCATCGCCGCTTTCAGTAATTGGCATATTTTCGGTATAAAAAGTCGTAATTTATTACTGCGAATACGTGCAGAGAGCCAAAATTTGGCTCCAAAATATGGCTCAATCGTCGAATTTGGGATGTGTGGAATATTTTGAAAACTGCAGGTGGGGTTTGGGCAAATTGTGATCCATCGCTACTCAGAGAAATTTGCATATTTTCGGTATAAAAGTCGATATTTCAAACAGAGAATACGTGCAGAGAGCCAGAATTTGGCTCCAAAATATGGACCAAGCGTCGAATTTGGGACTTTTATACCGAAAATATGCAAATTTCTCTGAGCAGCGATGGATCACATTTTGCCCAAACCCCACCTGCAGCTTTCAAAATATTCCAAACATCCCAAATTCGACGATTGAGCCATATTTTGGAGCCAAATTCTGGCTCTCTGCACGTATATGCCGTTTGAAATTACGACATTTTATACCGAAACAATGCAAATTTCTGAGAACAACGATGGGCCACATTTTGCCCAAACAGCCCCTGCAGTTTTCAAAATATCCCAAAAATCCCAAATTCGACGCTTGAGCCATATTTGGGAGCCAAATTCTGGCTCTCTGCACATATTCGCAGTTTGAAAGTACGAATTTTTATACCGAAAAAATGCCAGTGACTGAAAGCGGCGATAGATCACATATTGACCAAACCCCCCCCCCCCCCCCCCGCCCCCCCCTGCAGTTTTCAAAAGATTCCAAACATCCCAAATTTGACGCTTGAGCCATATTTTGGAGCCATATTGTGCCTCTCTGCACGTATTTGCAGTTTGAAATTACGAATTTTTATACCGAAAATATGCCAATTACTGAGATCGGCAATGGATAACATTTTGCCCAAACCCTCTCTGCAGTTTTCAAAATATCATAAACATCCCAAATTCGACGCTTGAGCAATATTCTGCATCCAAAATCTCGCTCTCTGCCCGTATTCAAATTTTGAAATTACGACTTTTTATACCGAAAATATGCCAATTACTGAGAGCGGCGATGGGTCACATTTTGCCCAAACCTTCCCTGCAGTTTTCAAAATATCTCAAACATCCCAAATTCGACGCTTGAGCCATATATTGGAGCCAAATTCTGTCTCTCTACACGTATTCACTGTATGAAATTACGAATTTTATACCGAAAATATGCTAATTATTGAGAGCAGCGATGGGTCACATTTTGCCCCCCCCCCCCCTGCAGTTTTCATAGTATCAAAAACATCTTAATTCGACGCTTTAGCCATATTTTGGAGCCAAGTTCTGGTTTTCTGCACGTATTCGCAGTTTGAAATTTCGACTTTTTACACAGAAAATATGCCAATTACTGAGGCCAGCGATGGGTCACATTTGCTCAAAACCCCCCTTGCAGTTTTCAAAATATCCCAAACATTCCAAATTCGACCCTTGAGCCATATTTTGGAGCCAAATTCTGGCTTTCTGCACGTATTCGCAGTTTGAAATTACGACTTTATACACCGAAAATATGCCAATTAATGAGAGCGGCGATGGGTCACATTTTTCCCAAACCCCTCTGAAGTTTTCAAAATATTCCCAACATCATAAATTAGACCCTTGATCTATGTTTTGGAGCCAAATTCTGGCTTTCTGCACGGATTCGCAGTTTGAAATTGCGACGTTTTATTCCGAAAATATGCCAATTACTGACAGCAGCGATGGGTCACGTTTTGCACAAACCCCCCCTGCAGTTTTCAAAATAATATCCCAAACATCCCAAATTCGACGCTTGGTCCATATTTTGGAGCCAAATTCTGGCTCTCTGCACGTATTCTCTGTTTGAAATATCGACTTTTATACCGAAAATATGCAAATTTCTCTGAGTAGCGATGGATCACAATTTGCCCAAACACCACCTGCAGTTTACAAAATATTCCAAACATCCCAAATTCGACGATTGAGCCATATTTTGGAGCCAAATTCTGGCTCTCTGCACGTATTCGCAGTATTAAATTACGACTTTTTATACCAAAAATATGTCAATTACTGAAAGCGGCGATGGATCACATTTTGCCCAAACCATCCCTGCAGTTTTCAAAATATCCCAAACATCCCAAATTCGACGCCTGAGCCATATTTTGGAGCCAAATTCTGCCTCTCTGCACGTATTTGCAATTTGAATTTACGACTTTTTATACCGAAAATATGCCAATTACTGAGACAGGCAATGGATCACATTTTGCCCAAGCCCTCTCTGCAGTTTTCAAAATATCCCAAGCATCCCAAATTCGACGCTTGAACAAATACGTGCAGAGAGCCAGAATTTTCCTCCAAAATATGGCTCAAGCGTCGAAATTAGGAAGTTTGGGACATTTTGGAAACTGCATAGTGTTTGGGCAAAATGTGATCCATCGATGCCTATTGTAATTGGCATATTTTCTGTATAAAAAGTTGTATTTCCAAACTGCGAATACGTGCAGAGAGCCAGAATTTGGCTCCAAAATATGGCTCATGGGTCGAATTTGGGATGTTTGGGATATTTTGAAAACTGCAGGGGGGTTTGGGCAAAATGTGACCCATCGCTGCTCTCAGTAATTGGCATTTTTTCGGTATAAAAATTCGTAATTTCAAACTGCGAATACGTGCATAGAGGCAGAATTTTGCTCTAAAATATTGATCAAGAGTCTAAGTTGTGATGTTTGGGATATGTTGAAAACTGAAGAGGGATTTGTGCAAAATGTGACCAATCGCCGCTTTCAGTAATTGGACTGTTTTCGGTAAAAAAATTATAATTTCAAACTGCGAATACGTGCAGAGAGCCTGAATTTGGCTCTAAAATATGGCTCAATCGTTTAATTTGGGATGTTTGGGATATTTTGAAAATTGCAGGGGGGGGGGGGGGTTTGGGCAAAATTTGATCAGTCGCTGCTCTCAGTAAATGTCCTATTTTCGGTATTAAAAGTCGTAAATTCAATTTGCGAATACGTGCAGAGAGCCAGAATTTGGGTCCAAACTGTGGCTCAAACGTCGAATTTGGAGTGTTTGGGATATTTTGAAAACTGCAGGGTGAGTTTGGGCAAAATGTGACCATCACCGCTCTCAGTAATTGGCATAATTTCGGTAAAAAAAATCGTAATTTCAAGCAGTGAATACGTGCAGAGAGCCAGAATTTGGCTCCAAAATAAGGCTCAAGGGTCGAATTTGAGATGTTTGGGATATTTTGAAAACTCCAGAGGGGTTTGGGCAAAATGTGACCATCACTGCTCTCAGTAATTGGCATATTTTCTATATAAAAAGTCGTAATTTCAATCTGCAAATAAGTGCAAAGAGCCAGAATTTGGCTCCAAAATATAACTCAAGGCTCGAATTTGGAATAATTGGGATATTTTGAAAACTGCCGGGGAGGCTATGGACAAAAATTGACCCATCGCTGCTCTCAGTAATTGACAATTTTTCGGTATAAAATTCGTAATTTCAAACTGCGAATATGTACAGAGAGCCAGAATTTGGCTCCAAAATATGGCTCAAGCGTCGAATTTGGGATGTTTGGGATACTATGAAAACTGCAGTGGGGGGGGGGGGCAAAATGTGACCCATCGCTGCTCTCAGAAATTTGCATATTTTCGGTATAAAAAGTAGTAATTTCAAACGGCGAGTACGCCATTTTGAAATAATTCTTTATCCATAAAGCCATTTTGTTAATTCTTTATTAATCTACTAGATTGGAAGGGGGGGGGGGAGGAAGCCGGCATTGTTTGGGTAGGGGAGGACCCAGCACCCCCCTCCTCTTTTGTACACTAGCTTTATCATTGTAACCATCTACACTACATATCCATGATCACTATGTAGCCTCAATACAAAGCGACTTTTATCACCGAAGCCATCTTCACTACACACGACCATTAACACTGTGACCATCGTTACTTCACACAACCTTCAATCAACACTGTAGCCATCAACACTATACCCGACCATCTTCATCATTGTAACTATCTTCACTAAATATTTAACGCACTCACTTCACTCGCTAATACAACTCACCATCACACAGCACGATAAAAAAGCACTACACTGAACTATAACAAAGTACTACACACCACTATAACAAAGCACTACACACCACTATAACAAAGCACTACACACCACTATAAAAAAGCACTACACATCACTATAACAAAGCACTACACACTACTATAACAAAGTACTACACACCACTATAACAAAGTACTACACACCACAAAAACAAAGCACTACACACCACTATAACAAAGTACTACACACTACTATAACAAAGTACTAGACACTACTATAACAAAGTACTACACACTACTATAACAAAGTACTACACACCACTATAACGAAGCACTACACACCACTATATCAAAGCACTACACACCACTATAACAAAGCACTACACACCACTATAACAAAGTACTACACACCACTATAACAAAGCAGTACACACCACTATAACAAAGCACTACACACCACTATAACAAAGTACTACACACTAGTATAACAAAGTACTACACACCACTTTAGCAAAGCACTACACACCACTATAACAAAGCACTGCGCACCACTTTAACAAAGCACTACACACCACTATAACAAAGTACTACACACCACTATAACAAAGTACTACACACCACTATAACAAAACACTACACACCACTATAACAAAACCCTAAACACCACTATAACAAAGCACTACACACCACTATAACAAAGCACTACACACCACTATAACAAAGCACTACACACCACTATAACAAAGCACTACACACCACTATAACAAAGTACTACACACAACTATAACAAAGCACTACACACCACTATAACAAAGTACTACACATCTCAAAACAAGTGAAAATACCTGAGAGTAGACATTATCCAAACATTAAACACCACAAGCTCATGTGAACAGGGCATCATTATCACCATATGGGAAGTTACCGAACAAAAGAACGTCATTCAAGAATCTAAACTATCAGGCTCTCAAATCCACACATATCACATATGTAAGACAGTTACCTGAGTATGCAGCGACTGCAGGGAACCCACACCTTGTGAAACATAAATAGAAACCTTGAAAAAAAGTTCAGAAGTTTGCCACAAGATTAGTACCAGAATTGAGAGACGTCAGCTTTGAGAACAGGTTGAGAGAACAATCTTAGAGGAGAGAAGAGAGAGAGAGAGAGAGGGGGGATATATTAAGTACGTACAAGCTCTTGAAGAAAATAGATAAAGTTATCAAAAGAATCTTATTTCAATGTAAAAGACGTAAGATGTGAGTACATCACTACAACACGGCACCGCACTTACCAGACCAGTCGACTATTAGCATGACTATAATTCTTGCATCTGGTATATTATTACCAGATGTGTTCTTCAGGTTCTTCATAGTGTGAAGCGACTAACTATGGAGAAGGAAAAGGTCTCCGGTGACGATGGCCGCCACCAGAAGAAAACCAAGTCTGTCCGCTTCGCAGAAAATATCATCAGTCAGGTGCACGTACTAGAGGACTGGGCCTACGAGAGTTGGGTGTTTAGGAAAGAGGGAAAGAACTGGATTGCCGCAGGCTCATTCCGCCGCCGCTTTGGCAGAAGGTGCCGCGCGACCGAAGACTTGCTGAAGGCTGACAAGGTCTTTGACCTCCTGCACAGAGAGAAAATATTTTCTCAGAGATTTAAGGAGTCTTCACTCACACAGTGATTTGTTAATTTATTTTCTGTGTCTAACTTTTTAAAATAAAAATATTCCTGTTAGTTGATTTTTATTTGGATAAGAAACGTGTGTGTGTGTATACTCACCTAGTTGTGTGTCCATGTGTTTATATCCATTTCTTTCTCTCTCCAGAAGTGGTGGGGGGGGGGTAGTAAAGGGTGTCTAGAGCTTGAGGTACGCATTAATGATGCCACATAAACTGACACTTGGATGGGTGACACTGGAGTGGCTGACATTTGTGACCCTGACTCAGGTAGGGTTGTTGTGGTAAGGGACGCGGTGGTGATGACATTATTAACACATTACAGGACATTACAGGCAAAATATGACAATTTAACTGTTTTCATATTTCGCAGATATCAGTGAAAATGTTTTACATTATATAATTCAAATTTAACTGGATATTGCAAGATTCATTTTTGGGGGTCACTTGGCACCATTTCAAGTGGCACTCAATTAATTTATGGCCGCCACTGTTCACGGAGGGACACGTACCCAACATGAATTACTGTTAAAAATTTGATGAGACTATCCCCAAGAATCTGAAGACAGACAAACTCACAGAAACAGAGACAGAAAGACAAAAAGAGAGAGGCAGAGACAGAATCATAGAAACAGAAGAATTATGTTGATATACACGGAATGTCGTATATGTTCTCATTTATAACCGTTATTTATATATTGATCAGAAATTTGTTTATTGCTGAATAATGCCGGATTAAAATATGTTTGTGTGTGTGTGTGTGTGTGTGTGTGTGTGTGTGTGTGTGTGTGTGTGTGTGTGTGTGTGTGTGTGTGTGTGTGTGTGTGTGTGTGTGTATGTGTGTGTGTGTGTATGTGTGTGTGTGTGTGTGTGTGTGTGTGTGTGTGTGTGTGTGTGTGTGTGTGTGTGTGTGTGTGTGTGTGTGTGTGTGTGTGTGTGTGTGTGTGTGTGTGTGTGTGTAGAAAGGGGGAGAGGGTTACTTGGCGTTGCTCTGGTGACGGACGTCACAGCTTCTCTGTTCACCATCTTCATCTTTGTAACCATCTTCCCTGTACACTATCTTCGTCACTGTAACCCTGTTAACTACAGACCATCTTTCACTCTGTAATAAATACATATCTTTCACACTGAAACTACCCTCACTACAAGCCACCTTCTACACTGTAACCATCTAAACTAAACAGGGCCATCCTCATCCATTCACACTATCTTCCTCACTACAACCATTTTCGCAGCGCAGGCACCGTTAATTACCCAATCTACAATCACCATCATCACTACCTTCAATCTTCTTTACCACCTTCCTTCTCTTTTACTATATTGACTACCCTTCGTCCCCTTCCCTACCCTTCATCATCTTCTCTGCCCTTCCCTACCCTTCACTACCTTCCCTATCATTTACCACCCCAATCATTCACCACCTTCCCTACCCTTCATCACACTCCACTCTTCACCACTTTCCCTATTTCCCTATAAAGGGAAAGTGGTAAATACCGAAGACAGTATTTACCTGTATCTATTTTCAGTAAATACTGAATTATTAGTCTGATATGTAGCGAGGATGGAGGCTGATATGTAGCGAGGATGGAGGCTGATATGTAGCGAGGATGGAGGCTGATATGTAGCGAGGATGGAGGCTGATGTGTAGCGAGGATGGAGGCTGATAAGTAGCGAGGATGGAGGCTGATATGTAGCGAGGATGGAGGCTGATATGTAGCGAGGATGGAGGCTGATATGTAACAAGGATGGAGTCTGATGTGTCGTGAGGATGAAGTCTGATGTGTCGTGAGGATGGATAACAGATGCGGAATTCTGTTTAAGATAATATATTCAGGATGGAGTCTGATGTGTAGCGAGGATGGAGTCTGATGTGTCGTGAGGATGAAGTCTGATGTGTAGCAAGGTTGGAGTCTTATGTGTCGTGAGGATGGAGTCTGATGTGTAGTGAGGATGGATAACAGATACGGAAGCTCTATTTATGATAATATATTCAGTAAAGTAGGAACAGTTGTAAGTGGTTAATGGAATTCAACCTCCACTAGTCCAAGGTAACAGGGATCTATAGAGGAAACATTAGACCAGAAAGCTTGTACATACTGAAGGATAGAGCTTACAGTATCTTACACGACTATAGTGAAAATATTTGACAGAGTTTTACAGATTACTAAAATTCTAACGTTCACCAAACCATCAGATATGCAGTTTCTCGCATTACTCAGACAATTAAACTTCCTAATTAAACAAATATACATTTCCAGAAAAAACAAAACAAAAAAATCTGAAATATATTAAAGGATCATTTGTTAATATCTGACGATTGGTATCTTCGCAACGATTACTGACTATTAATTACTTCACTGGTATTCTTTTTTTTCCTGCTGCAGTTCACAGATCATCTCAACCAAACAATATTTGTGTACTGACCGCGACCTCAATGGACTTGATTTCATTAACTTTGAATCATTAATTATTGCATCAATGAGGCCTCAGTCGAGCAACGAAACCTTTGACAAATAATCTAGATTATAGCTACTAACGGAGCTCGCCCTCATTAACAAATTGCATTCTCGTAGAAACTGTCGTTACTCATATAATTTCTTGGATTAGATTAGGTTAAGTTAAGTTATGTTACGTTACGTTTGGTTAGGATGGTTTAGGTTAGGTTAGGTAAGGTAAGGTAAGGTAAGGTAAGGTAAGGTAAGGTAAGGTTAGGTAAGGTTAGGTTAGGTAAGGTAAGGTTAGGCTACGTTAGGTTAGGCTTCTTTCCTACGTTTTGTGGGATGTTGAAATAGGAGAGCATTAAATGAATATGAACCGCCATGTGGCCGCCGCTGAGGAGATCAAGCGATGAAGAAACTATCCTTCCCTCGTATAACTGAACTGCTTCTCAACGTCAACTAGACAAGGCGAAAGAGTTCTAAAAGGTATAATCGTGAGGAACGTGATTCTTATCATCACAAGGCCATATTCTCTAGAAGCAAAAAGGCCACCAATTTGCTCATAAGGAACTCTTCAGCACCAGGCGGACTTGCTACAAAGAGACAAATGTCATCTATGCCATTACATGCCTACTTGGGGAACTGTCAACCCCAACGATCTCAATATACAGGCAAGACAACATCTCTTTCGAGGCGACGGACAATCCACAAATATCGACTTGAAATATCGACTTTTTATACCGAAAATATGCAAATTTCTGAGAGCAGCGATGGACCACACTTTGCCCAAGCCCCCCCTGCAGTTTTAAAAATATTCCAAACATCCCAAATTCGACGATTGAGCCATATTTTGGAGCCAAATTCTGGCTCTCTGCACGTATTCTCCGTATTAAATTACGACTTTTTATACCGAAAATATGCCAATTACTGAAAGCGGCGATGGATCACATTTTGCCCAAACCGTCCCTGCAGTTTTCAAAACATCCCAAACATCCCAAATTCGACGCCTGACCCATGTTTTAGAGCCAAATTCTGGCTCTCTGCACGTATTCGCAGTTTGAAATTACGAATTTTATACCGAAAATATGCCAATTACTGAGAGCGACGATGGTCACATTTTGCCCAAACCCACCCTGCAGTTTTCAAAATATCCCAAAGATCCCAAATTCGACGATTGGGCCATATTTTTGAGCCAAGTACTGGCTCTCTGCACGTGTTTGCAGTTTGAAATTACGATTTTTTATACCGAAAATATGCCAAGTACTGAGAGCAGCGATGGGTCACATTGT
The DNA here is from genome assembly GCF_040958095.1 of Procambarus clarkii. Taxonomy (NCBI): domain Eukaryota; kingdom Metazoa; phylum Arthropoda; class Malacostraca; order Decapoda; family Cambaridae; genus Procambarus; species Procambarus clarkii. The sequence goes on from NC_091193.1 coordinate 32,100,213, forward strand.
GCTCAAACCCCCCTGCAGATTTCAAAATATCCCAAACATCCCAAATTCGACCTCTGAGCCATATTTTGTAGCCAAATTCTGGCTCTCTTCACGTATTCGCAGTTTGAAATTACGACTTCTTATACCGAAAATATGCCAATTACTGAGACAGGCAATGGATCACATTTTTCCCAAGCCCTCTCTGCAGTTTTCAAAACATCCCAAACATCCCAACTTCGACGCATGAGCAATATTTTGGAGCCAAATTCTCGGTTTCTGCTCGTATTCACAGTTGGAAATTACGAATTTTATATCACAAACACCCCAAATTTATATTTTGCAGGAGAGGGGGGGGGGGGCAAAATGTGACCCATCGCCGAGCCCAGTTTTTGGCATAAATTCGGTATAGAATTCGTAATTTCAAACTGCGAATACGTGCAAAGAGACAGAATTAGTCTCCAAAATATTGCTCAAGGGTTGAATATGGGATGTTTGGGATATTTTGAAAACTGCAGTGGGGTTTGGGCAAAATGTGACCTATCGCGGCTTTCAGTAATTGGCATATTTTTGGTATAAAAAGTCGAAATTTCGAACTACGAATACGTGCAGAGAGCCAGAATTAGGCTCCAAAATATGGCTCAAGCGTCGATTTTAGGATGTTTGGAATATTTTGAAAACTGCAGGGGGGGGGGGGGGCGGCAAAATGTGACCAATCGCTGCTCTCAGTAATTTGCATATTTTCGGTATAAAAAGTGGTAATTTCAAACGGCGAATACGTACCGACGAAAGATGTACACGTAAAACCGTTCAATTCCAGCTGAAACGTCGATATATGCAATAAAAACCGAACTTCTCCCCTTTTCAATATCTTACTCAGTATTTTAACGAGAAACAAATAGTTGATTGAAAATGAGGTATTTAAAGTTAATTTCTAATCAATTACGTGTTTGCATTATTTTTATCGTATATTTAATGAATTAATAACAAACTGAAAATTCACAAAAACGTTGAAAAACGGCAAAATATTGCCTAATTCGATGATATTTTGTTTAAATCACATAAAGGAAAAGGGGATGATAAACGTCAAAATATTGCTAAGTTCGATGATGTTTAGTACGAAACAAAATGCAAGAAAACTTGCTTAAAATGCAATATTATGCGAAAATCTGAGATATGAAGGCCAAATCACATATCGTGATACTACATGAAATAGTATCGAAATATTGGTAAAAATGAATATATTTACGTAATATCATACTACATGAAAAACGTGAAAAAAGTCACTATTATTCCAAATTTGTGGATTTTAACTTCGAATCATAAAGCGGGGTTTCGTATTATTTAGATCCAAGAAAAGACGTATGACAATGTTGTTTCCAATACAAATGATAAAAATCAATGTGTTTTCATTAGAATTAACTAAAATGTTCCTGATTTTCCGTTTATATTACCGACGAAAGATGTACGCGTAAAACCACTCTAATCTGGCTGAAACGGAGATATATGCAATAAAACAGAAATTTTTCCCTTTTCAATACCTTACTCAGTATTTTAACGAGAAACAAATAGTTGATTGAAAATGAAGTATTTAAGGTTAATTTATAATAAATTATGTGTTTGCATCATTTTTATCGTATAATTAATATATTAATAACAATAAACTGAAAATTTAGAAACACGTAGAAAAACAGCAAAATATTGCCTAATTCGATGATATTTTGTTTATATCACATAAAGGAAGAGGGAGATTATAAACGTCAAAATATTACTAAATTCGATGATTTTTAGTACGAAACAAAATGCAAGAAAACTTGCTTAAAATGCAATACTATGCGAAATTCTGAGATATCAAGGCCAAATCACATATCGTGATACTACATGAAATAGTTTCGAAATATTGGTAAAAATGAATTTTGTGACGATAATCTCTTTCAAGAGAGATTGAGCCTGCTCTTCCCTACAAAACTTTGACAACTTTGGATTACGTGGTGACTGTAGGCCTCAGTCATTCTCTTAATTGGTCATCTCTCCCTCCGTGTTATTACTCGTGTTTACCATCTTTTGTCCCTAGGATATTTCTCATATTTTTGACAGATAATCATATTGGTACCCTGGTACTGTGGTCTGCCCCCGGGTCAAGTGCACCTAATCTTCTGCAATCTGACAGTAGGAGGATAAAGAAGGCCATAGTTCCTCTAGCACGAACTTTAGTTGCTGAATTGGGACCTCAGCAGCAGTTCTCGTCACCAGTTGGCACCTCGCACCCCTATACGTCGGTCAGAGATGATGATATTTACATTGGTAGGTAATTAGCCTTCTTTTTCAGAGCACAAAAGTTCGCTAATTCTGTAAGTATCATATTAATTTCAGTGGGAAAAACTTGCTTATGTCCTATAGAGACTCGGCAAGGTATGCCTACATTCTTGGACTACTAATTTTACTTTTGAGGCAATTAACTGTTTCATTTGTTTTAGAAACTCAGTTTCGCTTGTTTAGTAGGATTTTCTTGCCCTTATTCTCTTACATGAGTACCGGGTACAAGATTTCCTGCGACCTTGATTTAATTAATCATTTAACATCTTGTAATTAACTTTAATTGTTAAAGATTCCACAGGATAGGTACCAGTTGCCACGTTGTCCTGTTTCTGACATTCACTATATCACAACGGTATATTCGTTGTGCATTTATTTGCTAATTTCACCATGTTTCGTCTCCAAGCTTTCCGTGCAGATCCAGCAGGAGAAATAGGGACTTTAAGTCATGCCAAGAGGACTGAATTACACACTCTTGCACATGAGTATCAACTAGAAGTTCCCTACAAAGCCAACAAAAATGAGATACACAACCTGTTACTGGATCACTTCTTAGAGCAAGGTAAGATAGACTCTGAAACTCATGAAACTTACTTTATTGCAGATAAAACTGATTTGGCAACGATGAAACTCAAAGTAGAGCTGGCCAAGATTGAACGCGAGCAGCAAGGGGAAGCCCTCGAGCAACAAGAACGAGCAGCTGCCATACGAAGGGAAGAACAAGAACGTGAAATAGCCCTCAAGGAACGTGAAATCGCCCTCAAGGAACGTGAAACTACCTTGAGGAAAGAAGAACAAGAACATGAGGTTGCACTACTCCGTGAGCGGGAACGACTACAGCTTGAAACGAAACAACGCCAATTGGAGATGCAACACGAATATGACAAACAACAAGCGACTCTGGCTATGGAGTGTCGTCAACGAGAATTCGCGTTGGAAACTTCACACCTCGCTCAACGCCAGCAAGCTACCGCCAATCTTTCCGTCAGTTTTAATATATCACATGCAAGTAAGTTAATGCCATCATTTGTAGAAACAGAAGTTGACGTGTTTTTCACCACCTTTGAAACCCTTGCTAATCAACTTAGTTGGCCTGCCGACCAATGGGCCACCCTTCTCAGAGTACATCTTACAGGTAGAGCTGCAGTCACACTCAGTACTTTGGCGTCTGAGAATGACTACCAGACTCTGAAACAAGCAGTGTTGGACGCCTGCCTTCTCTCCACCGAAAGTTATCGAAGGAAATTCCGTGACCTAGTACAGCAACGAGGCGAAGAAAATACACCTATCAGCGACCACAGCTACAAGGAACTACGGAACAATTGGCAAGGAGCTACTCTTCATCATCTTGAATCTCCAGCACTTTGCTCCATACCTGAAAAGTGCTCGGTCTACCATCAACACGGACCACACCACCCTACACCTCCTGCAGCAAGCCCACTTCACTAACCAGCGTCTTCTACGATGGGCTTTATATCTACAAGATTTCAACCTGGAGATCCGCTATATCAAGGGTTCTGACAACATCATAGCCGACGCCCTCTCCAGAGTTTATGAAGTAGAAGCAACTCCACCTATTAGTCCACCACATAACGACGTACTTCTTCCAGAACCGCAGGCTTCGGGGGAGAGTTGTGACGATAATCTCTTTCAAGAGAGATTGAGCTTGCTCTTCCCTTCAAAGTACGTAACTACAACAGATAATATAGAAGATATATCCAGCAAGTATCTCCAAAACGTTTTGCCCAGAGAGCAAAACATATCCAGCACACCGGCACACCTGCTCGCCACCGCCACCGTAAACCGGCAAACTGCTTGTCCATTGCCTGCCTGTCGCTGATTGGCTGGTGTCCCGTCGCACCTGCCCTCCACCCTCCGCCACAAGTTGATGTCTGGGCTGCAGTGGCCCAGAGTCATCAGAATATCCCAGTGCTCCTTGCAGTTGACATCTCTCGTTGGTAGACTAAGCCTTGGCTTTCGTGTACTAAGGGAGGTGGCAGTCGAAGCCAATATTCCGGCATACTTATTATATATTTTGCTATTACTCACTTGTCTTAACGTAACTTTTCATTTACCAGTGATTATTCTTATTATTTTCTTTGTTGACTTGTCTTATATATTTTATACTTAATTTTATTCATGTCTTGTTTTTCTAACGTAATTAAAATTTCATTATTAAATTTACTTGTGTTTTGTGTGTCTTCCCGTTACCTTACCACAGACGAAAGTTCCATCTTTTTCTCTTTTTTTCTTTAATGTGACGAGGCCCTGCCCCTAGCTTTGAAACAACCAAACACCAACGCTTTACCGTCACAACGTAAATACCAATATTTATACCAATATTTTGATACTATTTCATGTAGTATCACGATATGTGATTTGGCTTTCATATCTCAGATTTTTGCATAATATTGCATTTTAAGCAAGTTTTCTTACGTTTTGTTTCGTACTAAAATCACCGAATTTAGCAATACTTTGACGTTTATCATCCCCTTTTCCTTTATGTGATTTAAACAAAATATCATCGAATTAGACAATATTTTGCCTTTTCAACGTTTTTGTGAATTTTCAGTTTATGTTATTAATTAATTAAATAAACGATAAAAATGATGCAAACACGTAATTGATTAGAAATTAACCTTAAATATCTCATTTTCAATCAACTATTTGTTTCTCGTTAATATACTGAGTAAGATATTGAAAACGGGAGAAGTTCGGTTTTAATTGCATATATCGACGTTTCAGCCGGAATTGTGAGGTTTTACGTGTACATCTTCCATCGATAATATAAAAGGAAAATCAGGAACATTTTAGTTAATTCTAATGAAAACACATTGATTTTTATCATTTGTATTAAAAACCACATTGTCATATGTCTTTTCTTAGATCTAAAAATTCCAAACAAAACCTCGCTTTATGATTCGAAGGTAAAATCCTCAAATTTGGTATAATAGTGACATTTTTCACGTTTTTCATGTAGTTTAATATTACGTAAATATATTCATTTTACGAATATTTCGATACTTTTTCATGTAGTATTACGATATGTAATAATACATTTGGCCTTCAAATCTCTGAATTTCGCATAATATTGCATTTTAAGCAAGTTTTCTTGCATTTTGTTTAGTACTAAAAATCATTGAATTTAGTAATATTTTGACGTTTATCATCCCTCTTTTCCTTTATGTGATATAAACAAAATATCATCGAATTAGGCAATTTTTTGCTGTTTTTCCACGTTTTTGTGAATTTTTAGTTTATTGTTAATAATTCATTAAATATACGATAAAAACGATGCAAACACATAATTGATTGGAAATTAACCTTAAATACTTAATTTTCAATCGACTTTGTTTCTCGTTAAAATACTGAGTAAGATATTGAAAAGGTAAGAAGTTCGGTTTTTATTGCATATATCGACGCTTCAGCCGGAATAGAGCGGTTTTACGTGTACATCTTCCGTCGGAAATATAAACGGAAAATCAGGAGCATTTTAGTTAATTCTAATAAAAACACATTGATTTTTATCATTTGTATTGGAAACAACATTGTCATATGTCTTTTCTTGGATCTAAATAATACGAAACCTCGCTCTATGATTTGAAGTTAAAATCATCATATATGGTAAAATAGTGACTTTTTTCACGTTTTTCATGTGGTGTGATTTTACGTAAATGTATTCGTTTTTACCAATATTTCGATTCTATTTCATGTTTTCTCTCGATATGTGATTTGGCCTTCATATCTCAAAATTTCGCAAATGTTGCATTTTTAAGCAAGTTTCTTGCATTTTGTTTCGTACTAAAAATCATCGAATTTAGCAATATTTTGACGTTTATCAACCCCTTTTCATTTATGTGATTTAAACAAAATATCATCGAATTAGGCAATATTTTGCCGTTTATCCACGTTTCTGTTAATTTTCAGTTTATTGGTATTAATTCATTAAATATACGATAAAGATGATGCAAACACATAATTGATTAGAAATTAACCTTAAATACTTCATTTTCAATAAACTATTTTTTCTCGTTAAAATACTGAGTAAGATATTGAAAAGGGGAGAATTTCTGTTTTTATTGCATATATCGACCTTTCAGCCGGATTAGAGCGGTTTTACGTGTACATCTTCCGTTGGTAACATAAACGGAAAATCAGGAACATTTTAGTTAATTCTAATGAAAACACATTGATTTTTATCATTTGTATTGGAAACAACATTGTCATATGTCTTTTCTTGGCTCTAAATAATACGAATCCTCGCTTTATGATTCGAAGTTAAAATCCACAAATTTGGAATAAAAGTGACTCTCTTCACGTTTTTCATGTAGTTTGATATTACGTAAATATATTCATTTTTACCAATATTTCGATACTATTTCATGTATTATCACGAAATGTGATTTGGCCTTCATATCTCAGATTTTCGCATAATATTGCATTTTAAGCAAGTTTTCTTGAATTTTGTTTCATACTAAACATCATCGAATTTAGCAATATTTTAACGTTTATCATCCCCCTTTTCCTTTATGTGATTTAAACAAAATATCTAGGAATTAGGCAATATTTTGCCGTTTTTCCACGTTTTTGTGAATTTTCAGTTTATTTGTATTAATTCATTAAATATACGATAAAAATGATGCAAACACGTAATTGATTAGATAATAAACTTAACTACTTCACCTTTAATCATCTATTTGTTTCTCGTTGAAATACTGAGAAAGATATTGAAACGGGGAGAAGTTCGGTTTTATTGCATATATCGACGTTTCAGCCGGAATAGAGCGGTTTTACGTGTACATCTTCCATCGGTAATATAAACGGAAAATCAGGAACATTATAGTTAATTCTAATGAAAACACATTGATTTTTATCATTTGTATTGGAAACAACATTGTCATATGTCTTTTCTTGGATCTAAATAATACGAAACCTCGCTTTATGATTCGAAGTTAACATCCACAATGTATGGAATAATAGTGACTCTCTTCACGTCTTTCATGTAGTTTAATATTACGTAAATATATTCATTTTTACCAATATTTCGATACTGTTTCATGTAGTATCACGATATGTGATTTGGCCTTCATATCTCAGATTTTTGCATAATATTGCATTTTAAGCAAGTTTTCTTGCATTTTGTTTCATACTAAACATCATCAAATTTAGCAATATTTTGACGTTAATCATCCCCTTTTCCTTAATGTGATATAAACAAAATATCATCGAATTAGGCAATATTTTGCCGTTTTTCCACGTTTTTGTGAATTTTCAGTTTATTGGTATTAATTCATTAAATATACGATAAAAATGATGCAAACACGTAATTGATTAGATAATAAACTTAAATACTTCACCTTTAATCATCTATTTGTTTCTCGTTGAAATACTGAGTAAGATATTGAAAAGGGGAGAAGTTCGGTTTTTATTGCATATATCGACGTTTTAGCCGGAATAGAGCGGTTTTACGTGTACATCTTCCATCGGTAATATAAACGGAAAATCAGGAACATTTTAGTTAATTCTAATGAAAACACATTGATTTTTATCATTTGTATTGGAAACAACATTGTCATATGTCTTTTCTTGGATCTAAATAATACGAAACCTCGCTTTACGATTCGAAGTTAAAATCCACAAATTTGGAATAATAGTGACTCTCTTCACGTTTTTCATGTAGTTTGATATTACGTAAATACAATCATTTTTACCAATATTTCGATACTATTTCATGTATTATCACGAAATGTGATTTGGCCTTCATATCTCAGATTTTCGCATAATATTGCATTTTAAGCAAGTTTTCTTGAATATTGTTTCATACTAAACATCATCGAATTTAGCAATATTTTAACGTTTATCATCCCCTTTTCCTTTATGTGATTTAAACAAAATATCAAGGAATTAGGGTATATTTTGCCGTTTTTCCACGTTTTTGTGAATTTTCAGTTTATTTGTATTAATTCATTAAATATACGATAAAAATGCTGCAAACACGTAATTGATTAGATAATAAACTTAACTACTTCACCTTTAATCATCTATTTGTTTCTCGTTGAAATACTGAGAAAGATATTGAAACGGGGAGAAGTTCGGTTTTATTGCATATATCGACGTTTCAGTCGGAATAGAGCGGTTTTACGTGTACATCTTCCATCGGTAATATAAACGGAAAATCAGGAACATTATAGTTAATTCTAATGAAAGCACATTGATTTTTATCATTTGTATTGGAAACAACATTGTCATATGTCTTTTCTTGGATCTAAATAATACGAAACCTCGCTTTATGATTCGAAGTTAACATCCACAAATATGGAATAATAGTGACTCTCTTCACGTCTTTCATGTAGTTTAATATTACGTAAATATATTCATTTTTACCAATATTTCGACACTGTTTCATGTAGTATCACGATATGTGATTTGGCCTTCATATCTCAGATTTTTGCATAATATTGCATTTTAAGCAAGTTTTCTTGCATTTTGTTTCATACTAAACATCATCAAATTTAGCAATATTTTGACGTTAATCATCCCCTTTTCCTTAATGTGATATAAACAAAATATCATCGAATTAGGCAATATTTTGCCGTTTTTCCACGTTTTTGTGAATTTTCAGTTTATTGGTATTAATTCATTAAATATACGATAAAAATGATGCAAACACGTAATTGATTAGATAATAAACATAAATACTTCACCTTTAATCAACTATTTGTTACTCGTTGAAATACTGAGTAAGATATTGAAAAGGGGAGAAGTTCGGTTTTTATTGCATATATCGACGTTTTAGCCGGAATAGAGCGGTTTTACGTGTACATCTTCCATCTGTAATATAAACGGAAAATCAGGAACATTTTAGTTAATTTTAATGAAAACACATTGATTTTTATCATTTGTATTGGAAACAACATTTTCATATGTCTTTTCTTGGATCTAAATAATACGAAACCTCGCTTTACGATTCGAAGTTAAAATCCACAAATTTGGAATAATAGTGACTCTCTTCACGTTTTTCATGTAGTTTGATATTAAGTAAATATATTCATTTTTACCAATATTTCGATACTATTTCATGTAGTATCACGAAATGTGATTTGGCCTTCATATCTCAGATTTTCGCACAATATTGCATTTTAAGCAAGTTTTCTTGCATTTTGTTTCATACTAAACATCATCGAATTTAGCAATATTTTGACGTTTATCATCCCATTTTCCTTTTTGTGATTTAAACAAAATATCATCGAATTAGGCAATATTTTGCCGTTTTTCCACGTTTTTGTGAATTTTCAGTTTATTGTTATTAATTCATTAAACATACGATAAAAATGATGCAAACACGTAATTGATTAGATAATAAACTTAAATACTTCACCTTAAATCATCTATTTGTTTCTCGTTGAAATACTGAGTAAGATATTGAAAAGGTAATAAGTTCGGTTTTTATTGCATATATCGACGTTTCAGCCGGAATAGAGCGGTTTTACGTGTACATCTTCCGTCGGAAATATAAACGGAAAATCAGGAGCATTTTAGTTAATTCTAATAAAAACACATTGATTTTTATCATTTGTATTGGAAACAACATTGTCATATGTCTTTTCTTGGATCTAAATAATACGAAACCTCGCTCTATGATTTGAAGTTAAAATCATCAAATATGGTAAAATAGTGACTTTTTTCACGTTTTTCATGTGGTGTGATTTTCCGTAAATGTATTCGTTTTTACCAATATTTCGATTCTATTTCATGTTTTCTCTCGATATGTGATTTGGCCTTCATATCTCAAAATTTCGCAAATGTTGCATTTTTAAGCAAGTTTCTTGCATTTTGTTTCGTACTAAAAATCATCGAATTTAGCAATATTTTGACGTTTATCAACCCCTTTTCATTTATGTGATTTAAACAAAATATCATCGAATTAGGCAATATTTTGCCGTTTTTCCACGTTTCTGTGAATTTTCAGTTTATTGGTATTAATTCATTAAATATACGATAAAGATTATGCAAACACATAATTGATTAGAAATTAACCTTAAATACTTCATTTTCAATAAAATATTTGTTTCTCGTTAAAATACTGAGTAAGGTATTGAAAAGGGGAGAATTTCTGTTTTTATTGCATATATCGACGTTTCAGCCGGATTAGAGCGGTTTTACGTGTACATCTTCCGTTGGTAACATAAACGGAAAATCAGGAACATTTTAGTTAATTCTAATGAAAACACATTGATTTTTATCATTTGTATTGGAAACAACATTGTCATATGTCTTTTCTTGGATCTAAATAATACGAAACCTCGCTTTATGATTCGAAGTTAAAATCCACAAATTTGGAATAATAGTGACTCTTTTCACGTTTTTCATGTAGTTTGAAATTACGTAAATATATTCATTTGTATCAATATTTCGATACTATTTCATGTAGTATCACGATATGTGATTTGGCCTTCATATCCCAGATTTTCGCATAATATTGCATTTTAAGAAAGTTTTCTTGCATTTTGTTTCGTACTAAACATCATAAAATTTAGCAATATTTTGACGTTAATCATCCCCCTTTTCCTTTATGTGATATAAACAAAATATCATCGAATTAGGAAATATTTTGCCGTTTTTCCACGTTTTTGTGAATTTTCAGTTTATTGGTATTAATTCATTAAATATACGATAAAAATGATGCAAACACGTAATTGATTAGATAATAAACTTAAATACTTCACCTTTAATCATCTATTTGTTTCTCGTTGAAATACTGAGTAAGATATTGAAAAGGGGAGAAATTCGGGTTTTATTGCATATATCGACGTTTTAGGTGGAATAGAGCGGTTTTACGTGTACATCTTCCGTCGGAAATATAAACGGAAAATCAGGAGCAATTTAGTTAATTCTAATAAAAACACATTGATTTTTATCATTTGTATTGGAAACAACATTGTCATATGTCTTTTCTTGGATCTAAATAATACGAAACCTCGCTCTATGATTTGAAGTTAAAATCGTCAAATATGGTAAAATAGTGACTTTTTTCACGTTTTTCATGTGGTGTGATTTTCCGTAAATGTATTCGTTTTTACCAATATTTCGATTCTATTTCATGTTTTCTCTCGATATGTGATTTGGCCTTCATATCTCAAAATTTCGCAAATGTTGCATTTTTAAGCAAGTTTCTTGCATTTTGTTTCGTACTAAAAATCATCGAATTTAGCAATATTTTGACGTTTATCAACCCCTTTTCATTTATGTGATTTAAACAAAATATCATCGAATTAGGCAATATTTTGCCGTTTTTCCACGTTTCTGTGAATTTTCAGTTTATTGGTATTAATTCATTAAATATACGATAAAGATGATGCAAACACATAATTGATTAGAAATTAACCTTAAATACTTCATTTTCAATAACCTATTTTTTCTCGTTAAAATACTGAGTAAGATATTGAAAAGGGGAGAATTTCTGTTTTTATTGCATATATCGACGTTTCAGCCGGATTAGAGCGGTTATACGTGTACATCTTCCGTTGGTAACATAAACGGAAAATCAGGAACATTTTAGTTAATTCTAATGAAAACACATTGATTTTTATCATTTGTATTGGAAACAACATTGTCATATGTCTTTTCTTGGATCTAAATAATACGAATCCTCGCTTTATGATTCGAAGTTAAAATCCACAAATTTGGAATAAAAGTGACTTTCTTCACGTTTTTCATGTAGTTTAATATTACGTAAATATATTCATTTTTACCAATATTTCGATACTGTTTCATGTAGTATCACGATATGTGATTTGGCCTTCATATCTCAGATTTTTGCATAATATTGCATTTTAAGCAAGTTTTCTTGCATTTTGTTTCATACTAAACATCATCAAATTTAGCAATATTTTGACGTTAATCATCCCCTTTTCCTTAATGTGATATAAACAAAATATCATCGAATTAGGCAATATTTTGCCGTTTTTCCACGTTTCTGTGAATTTTCAGTTTATTGGTATTAATTCATTAAACATAAGATAAAAATGATGCAAACACGTAATTGATTAGATAATAAACTTAAATACTTCACCTTTAATCATCTATTTGTTTCTCGTTGAAATACTGAGTAAAATATTGAAAAGGGGAGAAGTTCGGTTTTTATTGCATATATCGACGTTTTAGCCGGAATAGAGGGGTTTTACGTGTACATCTTCCATCGGTAATATAAACGGAAAATCAGGAACATTTTAGTTAATTCTAATGAAAACACATTGATTTTTATCATTTGTATTGGAAACAACATTGTCATATGTCTTTTCTTGGATCTAAATAATACGAAACCTCGCTTTACGATTCGAAGTTAAAATCCACAAATTTGGAATAATAGTGACTCTCTTCACGTTTTCCATGTAGTTTGATATTACGTAAATACATTCATTTTTACCAATATTTCGATACTATTTCATGTATTATCACGAAATGTGATTTGGCCTTCATATCTCAGATTTTCGCATAATATTGCATTTTAAGCAAGTTTTCTTGAATTTTGTTTCATACTAAACATCATCGAATTTAGCAATCTTTTAACGTTTATCATCCCCTTTTCCTTTATGTGATTTAAACAAAATATCAAGGAATTAGGGTATATTTTGCCGTTTTTTCACGTTTTTGTGAATTTTCAGTTTATTTGTATTAATTCATTAAATATACGATAAAAATGCTGCAAACACGTAATTGATTAGATAATAAACTTAACTACTTCACCTTTAATCATCTATTTGTTTCTCGTTGAAATACTGAGTAAGATATTGAAACGGGGAGAAGTTCGGTTTTTATTGCATATATCGACGTTTCAGCCGGAATAGAGCGGTTTTACGTGTACATCTTCCATCGGTAATATAAACGGAAAATCAGGAACATTTTAGTTAATTCTAATGAAAACGCATTGATTTTTATCATTTGTATTGGAAAAAAACATTGTCATATGTCTTTTCTTGGATCTAAATAATACGAAACCTCGCTTTATGATTCGACGTTAACATCCACAAATATGGAATACTAGTGACTCTCTTCACGTTTTTCATGTAGTTTGTTATTACGTAAATATATTCATTTTTACCAATATTTCGATACTGTTTCATGTAGTATCACAATATGTGATTTCGCCTTCATATCTCAGATTTTTGCATAATATTGCATTTTAAGCAAGTTTTCTTGCATTTTGTTTCATACTAAACATCATCAAATTTAGCAATATTTTGACGTTAATCATCCCCTTTTCCTTAATGTGATATAAACAAAATATCATCGAATTAGGCAATATTTTGCCGTTTTTCCACGTTTTTGTGAATTTTCAGTTTATTGGTATTAATTCATTAAATATACGATAAAAATGATGCAAACACGTAATTGATTAGATAATAAACATAAATACTTCACCTTTAATCATCTATTTGTTTCTCGTTGAAATACTGAGTAAGATATTGAAAAGGGGAGAAGTTCGGTTTTTATTGCATATATCGACGTTTTAGCCGGAATAGAGCGGTTTTACGTGTACATCTTCCATCGGTTATATAAACGGAAATTCAGGATCATTTTAGTTAATTCTAATGAAAACACATTGATTTGTATTATTTGTATTGGAAATAACATTGTCATATGTCTTTTCTTGGATCTAAATAATACGAAACCTCGCTTTATGATTCGAAGTTAAATCCACAAATTTGGAATAATAGTGACTCTCTTCACGTTTTTCATGCAGTTTGATATTACGTAAATATGTTCATTTTTACCAATATTTCGTTACTATTTCATGTAGTATCACGAAATGTGATTTAGCCTTCATATCTCAGATTTTCGTATAATATTGCATTTTAAGCAAGTTTTCTTGCATTTTGTTTCGTACTAAAATCATCAAATTTAGCAATACTTTGACGTTTATCATCCCCTTTTCCTTTATGTGATTTAAACAAAATATCAACGAATTAGGCAATATTTTGCCGTTTTTTCACGTTTTTATGAATTTTCAGTTTATTGTTATTAATTCATTAAATATACGGTAAAAATGATGCAAACACGTAATTGATTAGAAATTAACCTTAAATACTTCATTTTCAATCAACTATTTGTTTCTCGTTAATATAGTGAGTAAGATATTGAAAATGGGAGATGTTCGGTTTTTATTGCTTATATCGACGTTGCAGCCCGAATTGTGCGGTTTTACGTGTACATCTTAAGTAGGTAATATAAACGGAAAATGAGGAACATTTTAGTTAATTCTAATGAAAACACATTGATTTTTTTATCATTTTTATTGGAAACAACATTGTCATATGTCTTGCATTTTTTTCGTACTCAAAATCATCGAATTTAGTAATATTTTGACGTTTATCATCCCCTTTTCCATTATAAGATTTAAACAAAATATCATCGAATTAGGCAATATTTTACCGTTTTTCCACGTTTCTGTGAATTTTCAGTTTATTGGTATTAATTCATTAAATATACGATAAAGATGATGCAAACACATAATTGATTAGAAATTAACCTTAAATACTTCATTTTCAATCAACTATTTGTTTTTCGTTAAAATACTGAGTAAGATATTTAAAAGGGGAGAATTTCTGTTTTTATTGCATATATCGACGTTTCAGCCGGATTAGAGCGGTTTTACGTGTACATCTTCCGTCGGTAATATAAACAAAAAATCAGGAACATTTTAGTTAATTCTAATGAAAACTCATTGATTTTTATCATTTGTATTGGAAACAATATTGTCATATGTATTTTCTTGGATCTAAATAATTCAAAATCACGCTTTATGATTCGAAGTTAAAATTCTCAAATTTGGAATAATATTGACTTTTTTCACATTTTTTATGTAGTTTGATATTACGTAAATACCAATATTTATACCAATATTTCGATACTATTTCATGTAGTATCACGATATGTGATTTGGCCTTCATATCTCAGATTTTTGCATAATATTGCATTTTAAGCAAGTTTTCTTCCATTTTGTTTCGTACTAAAATCACCAAATTTAGCAATACTTTGACGTTTATTATCCCCTTTTCCTCTATGTGATTTAAGCAAAATATCATCGAATTAGGCAATATTTTGCCTTTTCAACGTTCTTTGTGAATTTTCAGTTTATGTTAATAATTAAAAAATAAACGATAAAAATGATGCAAACACGTAATTGATTAGAAATTAACCTTAAATACCTCATTTTCAATCAACTCTTTGTTTCTCGTTAATATACTGAGTAAGATATTGAAAACGGGAGAAGTTCGGTTTTTATTGCATATATCCACGTTTCAGCCGGAATTGTGCGGTTTTACGTGTACATCTTCCATCGATAATATAAACGGAAAATCAGGAACATTTTAGTTAATTCTAATGAAAACACATTGATTTTTATCATTTGTATTAAAAACAACATTGTCATATGTCTTTTCTTGGATCTAAAAATTCCAAACGAAACCTCGCTTTACGATTCGAAGTTAAAATCCTCAAATTTGGTATAATAGTGACTTTTTTCACGTTTTTCTTATAGTTTGATATTACGTAAATATATTCATTTTTACGAATATTTCGATACTTTTTCTTGTAGTATTACGATATGTAATAATACATTTGGCCTTCAAATCTCTGAATTTCGCATAATATTGAATTGAAGGAAGTTTTCTTGCATTTTGTTTGGTACTAAAAATCATTGAATTTAGTAATATTTTGACGTTTATCATCCCCCTTTTCCTTTATGTGATATAAACAAAATATCATCGAATTAGGCAATATTTTGCTGTTTTTCCACGTTTTTGTGAATTTTTAGTTTATTGTTATTAATTCATTAAATATACGATAAAAACGATGCAAACACATCAAACACATAATTGATTAGAAATTAACCTTAAATACTTCATTTTCAATCAACTATTTGTTTCTCGTTAAAATACTGAGTAAGATATTGAAAAGGGAAGAAGTTCGGTTTATATTGTATATATCGACGTTTCAGCCCGTATAGAGCGGTTTTACGTGTACATCTTCCGTCGGTAATATAAACGGAAAATCAGGAGCATTTTAGTTAATTCTAATGAAAACACATTGATTTTTATCATTTGTATTGGAAACAACATTGTCATATGTCTTTTCTTGGATCTAAATAATACGAAACCTCGCTCTATGATTTGAAGTTAAAATCCTCAAATATGGTAAAATAGTGACTTTTTTCACGTTTTTCATGTGGTGTGATGTTACGTAAATATATTCGTTTTTCCAATATTTCGATTCTATTTCATGTTTTCTCACGATATGTGATTTGGCCTTCATATCTCAGAATTTCGCAAATGTTGCATTTTTAAGCAAGTTTCTTGCATTTTGTTTCGTACTAAAAATCATCGAATTTAGCAATATTTTGACGTTTATCATCCCCTTTTCCTTTTTGTGATTTAAACAAAATATCATCGAATTAGGCAATATTTTGCCGTTTTTCCACGTTTCTGTGAATTTTCAGTTTATTGGTATTAATTCATTAAATATACGATAAAAATGATGCAAACACGTAATTGATTAGATAATAAACTTAAATACTTCACCTTTAATCATCTATTTGTTTCTCGTTGAAATACTGAGTAAGATATTGAAAAGGGGAGAAGTTCGGTTTTTATTGCATATATCGACGTTTTAGCTGGAATAGAGCGGTTTTACGTTTACATCTTCCATCGGTAATATAAACAGAAAATTAGGAACATTTTAGTTAATTCTAATGAAAACACATTGATTTTTATCATTTGTATTGGAAACAACATTGTCATATGTCTTTTCTTGGATCTAAATAATACGAAACCTCGCTTTATGATTCGAAGTTAAAATCCACAAATTTGGAATAGTAGTGACTCTCTTCACGTTTTTCATGTAGTTTGATATTAAGTAAATATATTCATTTCTACCAATATTTCGATACTATTTCATGTAGTATCACGAAATGTGATTTGGCCTTCATATCTCAGATTTTCGCACAATATTGCATTTTAAGCAAGTTTTCTTGCATTTTGTTTCATACTAAACATCATCGAATTTAGCAATATTTTGACGTTTATCATCCCCTTTTCCTCTTTGTGATTTAAACAAAATATCATCGAATAAGGCAATATTTTGCCATTATCCACGTTTTTGTGAATTTTCAGTTTATTGTTATTAATTCATTAAATATACGATAAAAATGATGCAAACACGTAATTGATTACATAATAAACTTTAATACTTCACCTTTAATCATTTATTTGTTTCTCGTTGAAATACTGAGTAAGATATTGAAAAGGGGAGAAGTTTTGTTATTATTGCATATATCGACGTTTCAGCCGGAATTGAGCGGTTTTACGTGTAAATCTTCCATCGATAATATAAACAGAAAATCTTGAACATTTTAGGTGATTCTAATGAAAACACATTGATTTTTATCATTTGTATTGGAAACAACATTGTCATATGTCTTTTCTTGGATCTAAATAATACGAAACCTCGCTTTATGATTCGAAGTTAAAATCCACAAATTTGGAATCATAGTGACTCTCTTCACGTTTTTCATCTAGTTTGATATTACGTAAATATATTCATTTATACCAATTTTTCGATACTATTTCATGTAGTATCACGAAAAGTGATTTGGCCTTCATATCTCAAATTTTCGCATAATATTGCATTTTAAGCAAATTTTCTTGCATTTTGTTTCGTACTAAGCATCATCGAATTTAGCAATATTTTGACGTTTATCATCCCCTTTTCCTTTATGTGATTTAAACAAAATATCATCGCATTAAGCAATATTTTGCCGTTTTTCCACGTTTTTGTGAATTTTCAGTTTATTGGTATTAATTCATTAAATATACGATAAAAATGATGCAAACACGTAATTGAATAGATAATAAACTTAAATACTTCACCTTTAATCATGTATTTGTTTCTCGTTGAAATACTGAGTAAGATATTGAAAAAGTAAGAAGTTCGGTTTTTATTGCATATATCACGATTCAGCCGGAATAGAGCGGTTTTACGTGTACATCTTCCATCGGTTATATAAACGGAAATTCAGGATCATTTTAGTTAATTCTAATGAAAACACATTTATTTTTATCATTTGTATTGGAAACAACATTGTCATATGTCTTTTCTTGGATCTAAATAATACGAAACCTCGCTTTATGATTCGAAGTTAAATCCACAAATTTGGAATAATAGTGACTGTCTTCACGTTTTACATGCAGTTTGATATTACGTAAATATATTCATTTTTACCAATATTTCGATACTGTTTCATGTAGTATCACGATTTGTGATTTGGCCTTCATATCTTAGATTTTTGCATAATATTGCATTTAAAGCAAGTTTTCTTGCATTTTGTTTCATACTAAACATCATCAAATTTAGCAATATTTTGACGTTAATCATCCCCCTTTTCCTTTATGTGATATAAACAAAATATCATCGAATTAGGCAATATTTTGCCGTTTTTCCACGTTTTTGTGAATTTTCAGTTTATTGGTATTAATTCATTAAGTATACGATAAAAATTATGCAAACACGTAATTGATTAGGTAATAAACTTAAATACTTCACCTTTAATCATCTATTTGTTTCTCGTTGAAATACTGAGTAAGATATTGAAAAGGGGAGAAGTTCGGTTTTTATTGCATATATCGACGTTTTAGCTGGAATAGAGCGGTTTTACGTGTACATCTTCCATCGGTAATATAAACAGAAAATCAGGAACATTTTAGTTAATTCTAATAAAAACACATTGATTTTTATCATTTGTATTGGAAACAACATTGTCATATGTCTTTTCTTGGATCGAAATAATACGAAACCTCGCTCTATGGTTCGAAGTTAAAATCCACAAATTTGGAATAATAGTGACTCTCTTCACGTTTTTCATGTAGTTTGATATTACGTAAATATATTAATTTTTACCAATATTTCGATACTATTTCATGTAGTATCACGATATGTGATTTGGGCTTCATATCTTATATTTTTGCATAATATTGCATTTTAAGCAAGTTTTCTTGCATTTTGTTTCGTACTAAAATCATCAAATTTAGCAATACTTTGACGTTTATCATCCCCTTTTCCTTTATGTGATTTAAACAAAATATCATCGAATTAGGCAATATTTTGCATTTTTTCAACGTTTTTGTGAATTTTCAGTTTATTGTTATTAATTAATTAAATATACGATAAAAATGATGCAAACACGTAATTGATTAGAAATTAACCTTAAATACTTCATTTTCAATCAACTATTTGTTTCTCGTTAATATAGTGAGTAAGATATTGAAAATGGGAGATGTTCGGTTTTTATTGCTTATATCGACGTTGCAGCCGGAATTGTGCGGTTTTACGTGTACATCTTAAGTCGGTAATATAAACGGAAAATCAGGAACATTTTAGTTAATTCTAATGAAAATACATTGATTTTTTTATCATTTTTATTGGAAACAACATTGTCATATGTCTTTTCTTGGATCTAAATAATAAGAAACCTCGCTCTATGATTTGAAGTTAAAATCCTCAAATATGGTAAAATAGTGACTTTTCACGTTTTTCATGTGGTGTGATTTTACGTAAATATAATAGTTTTTACCAATATTTCGATACTATTTCATGTTTTCTCACGATATGTGATTTGGCCTTCAAATCTCAGAATTTCGCAAATGTTGCATTTTTAAGCACGTTTCTTGCATTTTTTTCGTACTCAAAATCATCGAATTTAGTAATATTTTGACGTTTATCATCCCCTTTTCAATTATAAGATTTAAACAAAATATCATCGAATTAGGCAATATTTTACCGTTTTTCCACGTTTCTGTGAATTTTCAGTTTATTGGTATTAATTCATTAAATATACGATAAAGATGATGCAAACACATAATTGATTAGAAATTAACCTTAAATACTTCATTTTCAATCAACTATTTGTTTTTCGTTAAAATACTGAGTAAGATATTGAAAATGGGAGAATTTCTGTTTTTATTGCATATATCGACGTTTCAGCCGGATTAGAGCGGTTTTACGTGCACATCTTCCATCGGTAATATAAACAAAAAATCAGGAACATTTTAGTTAATTCTAATGAAAACTCATTTATTTTTATCATTTGTATTGGAAACAATATTGTCATATGTATTTTCTTGGATCTAAATAATTCGAAATCACGCTTTATGATTCGAAGTTAAAATTCTCAAATTTGGAATAATATTGACTTTTTTCACATTTTTTATGTAGTTTGATATTACGTAAATACCAATATTTATACCAATATTTCGATACTATTTCATGTAGTATCACGATATGTGATTTGGCCTTCATATCTCAGATTTTTGCATAATATTGCATTTTAAGCAAGTTTTCTTCCATTTTGTTTCGTACTAAAATCACCAAATTTCGCAATACTTTGACGTTTATTATCCCCTTTTCCTCTATGTGATTTAAACAAAATATCATCGAATTAGGCAATATTTTGCCTTTTCAACGTTCTTTGTGAATTTTCAGTTTATGTTATTAATTAAAAAATAAACGATAAAAATGATGCAAACACGTAATTGATTAGAAATTAACCTTAAATACCTCATTTTCAATCAACTCTTTGTTTCTCGTTAATATACTGAGTAAGATATTGAAAACGGGAGAAGTTCGGTTTTTATTGCATATATCGACGTTTCAGCCGGAATTGTGCGGTTTTACGTGAACATCTTTCATCGATAATATAAACGGAAAATCAGGAACATTTTAGTTAATTCTAATGAAAACACATTGATTTTTATCATTTGTATTAAAAACAACATTGTCATATGTCTTTCTTGGATCTAAAAATTCCAAACGAAACCTCGCTTTACGATTCGAAGTTAAAATCCTCAAATTTGGTATAATAGTGACTTTTTTCACGTTTTTCTTATAGTTTGATATTACGTAAATATATTCATTTTTACGAATATTTCGATACTTTTTCATGTAGTATTACGATATGTAATAATACATTTGGCCTTCAAATCTCTGAATTTCGCATAATATTGAATTGAAGGAAGTTTTCTTGCATTTTGTTTGGTACTAAAAATCATTGAATTTAGTAATATTTTGACGTTTATCATCCCCCTTTTCCTTTATGTGATATAAACAAAATATCATTGAATTAGGCAATATTTTGCTGTTTTTCCACGTTTTTGTGAATTTTTAGTTTATTGTTATTAATTCATTAAATATACGATAAAAACGATGCAAACACATAATTGATTAGAAATTAACCTTAAATACTTCATTTTCAATCAACTATTTGTTTCTCGTTAAAATACTGAGTAAGATATTGAAAAGGGAAGAAGTTCGGTTTATATTGTATATATCGACGTTTCAGCCCATATAGAGCGGTTTTACGTGTACATCTTCCGTCGGTAATATAAACGGAAAATCAGGAGCATTTTAGTTAATTCTAATGAAAACACATTGATTTTTATCATTTGTATTGGAAACAACATTGTCATATGTCTTTTCTTGGATCTAAATAATACGAAACCTCGCTCTATGATTTGAAGTTAAAATCCTCAAATATGGTAAAATAGTGACTTTTTTCACGTTTTTCATGTGGTGTGATGTTACGTAAATATATTTGTTTTTCCAATATTTCGATTCTATTTCATGTTTTCTCACGATATGTGATTTGGTCTTCATATCTCAAAATTTCGCAAATGTTGCATTTTTAAGCAAGTTTCTTGCATTTTGTTTCGTACTAAAAATCAACGAATTTAGCAATATTTTGACGTTTATCATCCCCTTTTCCTTTATGTGATTTAAACAAAATATCATCGAATTAGGCAATATTTTGCCGTTTTTCCACGTTTCTGTGAATTTTCAGTTTATTGGTATTAATTCATTAAATATACGATAAAAATGATGCAAACACGTAATTGATTAGATAATAAACTTAAATACTTCACCTTTAATCATCTATTTGTTTCTCGTTGAAATACTGAGTAAGATATTGAAAAGGGGAGAAGTTCGGTTTTTATTGCATATATCGACGTTTTAGCTGGAATAGAGCGGTTTTACGTGTACATCTTCCATCGGTAATATAAACAGAAAATCAGGAACATTTTAGTTAATTCTAATGAAAACACATTGATTTTTATCATTTGTATTGGAAACAACATTGTCATATGTCTTTTCTTGGATCTAAATAATACGAAACCTCGCTTTATGATTCGAAGTTAAAATCCACAAATTTGGAATAATAGTGACTCTCTTCACGTTTTTCATGTAGTTTGATATTAAGTAAATATATTCATTTCTAGCAATATTTCGATACTATTTCATGTAGTATCACGAAATGTGATTTGGCCTTCATATTTCAGATTTTCGCACAATATTGCATTTTAAGCAAGTTTTCTTGCATTTTGTTTCATACTAAACATCATCGAATTTAGCAATATTTTGACGTTTATCATCCCCTTTTCCTTTTTGTGATTTAAACAAAATATCATCGAATTAGGCAATATTTTGTCGTTATCCACGTTTTTGTGAATTTTCAGTTTATTGTTATTAATTCATTAAATATACGATAAAAATGATGCAAACACGTAATTGATTACATAATAAACTTAAATACTTCACCTTTAATCATCTATTTGTTTCTCGTTGAAATACTGAGTAAGATATTGAAAAGGGGAGAAGTTTTGTTATTATTGCATATATCGACGTTTCAGCCGGAATTGAGCGGTTTTACGTGTAAATCTTCCATCGATAATATAAACAGAAAATCAGGAACATTTTAGGTGATTCTAATGAAAACACATTGATTTTTATCATTTGTATTGGAAACAACATTGTCATATGTCTTTTCTTGGATCTAAATAATACGAAACCTCGCTTTATGATTCGAAGTTAAAATCCACAAATTTGGAATAATAGTGACTCTCTTCACGTTTTTCATGTAGTTTGATATTAAGTAAATATATTCATTTCTAGCAATATTTCGATACTATTTCATGTAGTATCACGAAATGTGATTTGGCCTTCATATTTCAGATTTTCGCACAATATTGCATTTTAAGCAAGTTTTCTTGCATTTTGTTTCATACTAAACATCATCGAATTTAGCAATATTTTGACGTTTATCATCCCCTTTTCCTTTTTGTGATTTAAACAAAATATCATCGAATTAGGCAATATTTTGTCGTTATCCACGTTTTTGTGAATTTTCAGTTTATTGTTATTAATTCATTAAATATACGATAAAAATGATGCAAACACGTAATTGATTACATAATAAACTTAAATACTTCACCTTTAATCATCTATTTGTTTCTCGTTGAAATACTGAGTAAGATATTGAAAAGGGGAGAAGTTTTGTTATTATTGCATATATCGACGTTTCAGCCGGAATTGAGCGGTTTTACGTGTAAATCTTCCATCGATAATATAAACAGAAAACCAGGAACATTTTAGGTGATTCTAATGAAAACACATTGATTTTTATCATTTGTATTGGAAACAACATTGTCATATGTCTTTTCTTGGATCTAAATAATACGAAACCTCGCTTTATGATTCGAAGTTAAAATCCACAAATTTGGAATCATAGTGACTCTCTTCACGTTTTTCATCTAGTTTGATATTACGTAAATATATTCATTTATACCAATTTTTCGATACTATTTCATGTAGTATCACGAAAAGTGATTTGGCCTTCATATCTCAAATTTTCGCATAATATTGCATTTTAAGCAAATTTTCTTGCATTTTGTTTCGTACTAAGCATCATCGAATTTAGCAATATTTTGACGTTTATCATCCCCTTTTCCTTTATGTGATTTAAACAAAATATCATCGCATTAGGCAATATTTTGCCGTTTTTCCACGTTTTTGTGAATTTTCAGTTTATTGGTAATAATTCATTAAATATACGATAAAAATGATGCAAACACGTAATTGATTAGATAATAAACTTAAATACTTCACCTTTAATCATCTATTTGTTTCTCGTTGAAATACTGAGTAAGATATTGAAAAAGTAAGAAGTTCGGTTTTTATTGCATATATCGACGATTCAGCCGGAATAGAGCGGTTTTACGTGTACATCTTCCATCGGTTATATAAACGGAAATTCAGGATCATTTTAGTTAATTCTAATGAAAACACATTTATTTTTATCATTTGTATTGGAAACAACATTGTCATATGTCTTTTCTTGGATCTAAATAATACGAAACCTCGCTTTATGATTCGAAGTTAAATCCACAAATTTGGAATAATAGTGACTCTCTTCACGTTTTTCATGCAGTTTGATATTACGTAAATATATTCATTTTTACCAATATTTCGTTACTATTTCATGTAGTATCACGAAATGTGATTTAGCCTTCATATCTCAGATTTTCGTATAATATTGCATTTTAAGCAAGTTTTCTTGCATTTTGTTTCATACTAAACATCATCGAATTTAGCAATATTTTGACGTTTAACATCCCCTTTTCCTTTATGTGATTTAAACAAAATATCATCGAATTAGGCAATATTTTGCCGTTTTTCCACGTTTTTGTGAATTTTCAGTTTATTGTTATTAATTCATTAAATATACGATAAAAATGATGCAAACACGTAATTGAATAGATAATAAACTTAAATACTTCACCTTTAATCATCTATTTGTTTCTCGTTGAAATACTGAGTAAGATATTGAAAAAGGTAAGAAGTTCGGCTTTTATTGCATATATCGACGATTTCAGCCTGAATAGAGCTGTTTAAAGTGTGACATCTTCCATCGGTTAATATAAACGGAAATTCAGGATCATTTTAGTTAATTCTAATGAAAACACATTTATTTTTATCATTTGTATTGGAAACAACATTGTACATATGTCTTTTCTTGGATCTAAATAATACGAAACCTCGCTTTATGATTCGAAGTTAAATCCACAAATTTGGAATAATAGTGACTCTCTTCACGTTTTTCATGTAGTTTGATATTACGTAAATATATTCATTTTTACCAATATTTCGATACTATTTCATGTAGTATCACGATATGTAATTTGGGCTTCATATCTTAGATTTTTGCATAATATTGCATTTTAAGCAAGTTTTCTTGCATTTTGTTTCGTACTAAAATCATCAAATTTAGCAATACTTTGACGTTTATCATCCCCTTTTCCTTTATGTGATTTAAACAAAATATCATCGAATTAGGCAATATTTTGCATTTTTTCAACGTTTTTGTGAATTTTCAGTTTATTGTTATTAATTAATTAAATATACGATAAAAATGATGCAAACATGTAATTGATTAGAAATTAACCTTAAATACTTCATTTTTAATCAACTATTTGTTTCTCGTTAATATAGTGAGTAAGATATTGAAAATGGGAGATGTTCGGTTTTTATTGCTTATATCGACGTTGCAACCGGAATTGTGCGGTTTTACGTGTACATCTTAAGTCGGTAATATAAACGGAAAATCAGGAACATTTTAGTTAATTCTAATGAAAACACATTGATTTTTTTATCATTTTTATTGGAAACAACATTGTCATATGTCTATTCTTGGATCTAAATAATAAGAAACCTCGCTCTATGATTTGAAGTTAAAATCCTCAAATATGGTAAAATAGTGACTTTTCACGTTTTTCATGTGGTGTGATTTTACGTAAATATATTAGTTTTTACCAATATTTCGATACTATTTCATGTTTTCTCACGATATGTGATTTGGCCTTCAAATCTCAGAATTTCGCAAATGTTGCATTTTTAAGCAAGTTTCTTGCATTTTTTTCGTACTCAAAATCATCGAATTTAGTAATATTTTGACGTTTATCATCCCCTTTTCCATTATAAGATTTAAACAAATATCATCGAATTAGGCAATATTTTACCGTTTTTCCACGTTTCTGTGAATTTTCAGTTTATTGGTATTAATTCATTAAATATACGATAAAGATGATGCAAACACATAATTGATTAGAAATTAACCTTAAATACTTCATTTTCAATCAACTATTTGTTTTTCGTTAAAATACTGATGTAAGATATTGAAAAGGGGAGAATTTCTGTTTTTATTGCATATATCGACGTTTCAGCCGGATTAGAGCGGTTTTACGTGTACATCTTCCGTCGGTAATATAAACAAAAAATCAGGAACATTTTAGTTAATTCTAATGAAAACTCATTGATTTTTATCATTTGTATTGGAAACAATATTGTCATATGTATTTTCTTGGATCTAAATAATTCGAAATCACGCTTTATGATTCGAAGCTAAAATTCTCAAATTTGGAATAATATTGACTTTTTTCACATTTTTTATGTAGTTTGATATTACGTAAATACCAATATTTATACCAACATTTCGATACTATTTCATGTAGTATCACGAAATGTGATTTGGCCTTCATATTTCAGATTTTCGCACAATATTGCATTTTAAGCAAGTTTTCTTGCATTTTGTTTCATACTAAACATCATCGAATTTAGCAATATTTTGACGTTTATCATCCCCTTTTCCTTTTTGTGATTTAAACAAAATATCATCGAATTAGGCAATATTTTGCCGTTATCCACGTTTTTGTGAATTTTCAGTTTATTGTTATTAATTCATTAAATATACGATAAAAATGATGCAAACACGTAATTGATTACATAATAAACTTAAATACTTCACCTTTAATCATCTATTTGTTTCTCGTTGAAATACTGAGTAAGATATTGAAAAGGGGAGAAGTTTTGTTATTATTGCATATATCGACGTTTCAGCCGGAATTGAGCGGTTTTACGAGTAAATCTTCCAACGACAATATAAACAGAAAATCAGGAACATTTTAGGTGATTTTAATGAAAACACATTGATTTTTATCATTTGTATTGGAAAAAACATTGTCATATGTCTTTTCTTGGATCTAAATAATACGAAACCTCGCTTTATGATTCGAAGTTAAAATCCACAAATTTGGAATCATAGTGACTCTCTTCACGTTTTTCATCTAGTTTGATATTACGTAAATATATTCATTTATACCAATTTTTCGATACTATTTCATGTAGTATCACGAAAAGTGATTTGGCCTTCATATCTCAAATTTTCGCATAATATTGCATTTTAAGCAAATTTTCTTGCATTTTGTTTCGTACTAAGCATCATCGAATTTAGCAATATTTTGACGTTTATCATCCCCTTTTCCTTTATGTGATTTAAACAAAATATCATCGCATTAGGCAATATTTTGCCGTTTTTCCACGTTTTTGTGAATTTTCAGTTTATTGGTATTAATTCATTAAATATACGATAAAAATGATGCAAACACGTAATTGAATATATAATAAACTTAAATACTTCACCTTTAATCATCTATTTGTTTCTCGTTGAAATACTGAGTAAGATATTGAAAAAGTAAGAAGTTCGGTTTTTATTGCATATATCGACGATTCAGCCGGAATAGAGCGGTTTAACGTGTACATCTTCCATCGGTTATATAAACGGAAATTCAGGATCATTTTAGTTAATTCTAATGAAATCACATTGATATTTATCATTTGTATTGGAAACAACATTGTCATATGTCTTTTCTTGGATCTAAATAATACGAAACCTCGCTTTATGATTCGAAGTTAAAATTCTCAAATTTGGAATAATATTGACTTTTTTCACATTTTTCATGTAGTTTGATATTACGTAAATACCAATATTTATACCAATATTTCGATACTATTTCATGTAGTATCACGATATGTGATTTGGCCTTCATATCTCAGATTTTTGCATAATATTGCATTTTAAGCAAGTTTTCTTCCATTTTGTTTCGTACTAAAATCACCAAATTTTGCAATACTTTGACGTTTATCATCCCCTTTTCCTCTATGTGATTTAAACAAAATATCATCGACTTAGGCAATATTTTGCCTTTTCAACGTTCTTTGTGAATTTTCAGTTTATGTTATTAATTAAAAAATAAACGATAAAAATGATGCAAACACGTAATTGATTAGAAATTAACCTTAAATACGTCATTTTCAATCAACTCTTTGTTTCTCGTTAATATACTGAGTAAGATATTGAAAACGGGAGAAGTTCGGTTTTTAGTGCATATTTCGACGTTTCAGCCGGAATTGTGCGGTTTTACGTGTACATCTTCCATCGATAATATAAACGGAAAATCAGGAACATTTTAGTTAATTATAATGAAAACACATTGATTTTTATCATTTGTATTAAAAACAACATTGTCATATGTCTTTTCTTGGATCTAAAAATTCCAAACGAAACATCCCTTTACGATTCGAAGTTAAAATCCTCAAATTTTGTATAATAGTGACTTTTTTCACGTTTTTCTTATAGTTTCATATTACGTAAATATATTCATTTTTACGAATATTTCGATACTTTTTCATGTAGTATTACGATATGTAATAATACATTTGGCCTTCAAATCTCTGAATTTCGCATAATATTGAATTGAAGGACGTTTTCTTGCATTTTGTTTGGTACTAAAAATCATTGAATTTAGTAATATTTTGACGTTTATCATCCCCCTTTTCCTTTATGTGATATAAACAAAATATCATCGAATTAGGCAATATTTTGCTGTTTTTCCACGTTTTTGTGAATTTTTAGTTTATTGTTATTAATTCAATAAATATACGATAAAAACGATGCAAACACATAATTGATTAGAAATTAACCTTAAATACTTCATTTTCAATCAACTATTTGTTTCTCGTTAAAATACTGAGTAAGATATTGAAAAGGGGAGAATTTCTGTTTTTATTGCATATATCGACGTTTCAGCCGGATTAGAGCGGTTTTACGTGTACATCTTCCGTTGGTAACATAAACGGAAAATCAGGAACATTTTAGTTAATTCTAATGAAAACACATTGATTTTTATCATTTGTATTGGAAACAACATTGTCATAGGTCTTTTCTTGGATCTAAATAATACGAATCCTCGCTTTATGATTCGAAGTTAAAATCCACAAATTTGGAATAAAAGTGACTCTCTTCACGTTTTTCATGTAGTTTGATATTACGTAAATATATTCATTTTACCAATATTTCGATACTATTTCATGTAGTATCACGAAATGTGATTTGGCCTTCATATCTCAGATTTTCGCAGAATATTGCAATTTAAGCAAGTTTTCTTGCATTTTGATTCATACTAAACATCATGGAATTTAGCAATATTTTTACGTTTATCATCCCCTTTTCCTTTATGTGATTTAAACAAAATATCATCGAATTAGGCAATATTTTGCCGTTTTTCCACGGTTTTGTGAATTTTCAGTTTATTGGTATTAATTCATTAAATATACGATAAAAATGATGCAAACACGTAATTGATTAGATTATAAACTTAAATACTTCACCTTTAATCATCTATTTGTTTCTCGTTGAAATACTGAGTAAGATATTGAAAAGGGGAGAAGTTCGGTTTTTATTGCATATATCGACGTTTCAGCCGGAATGGAGCGGTTTTACGTGTACATCTTCCATCGGTAATATAAACGGAAAATCAGGAACATTTTAGTTAATTCTAATGAAAACACATTGATTTTTATCATTTGTATTGGAAACAACATTGTCATATGTCTTTTCTTGGATCTAAATAATACGAAACCTCGCTTTATGATTCGAAGTTAAAATCCACAAATTTGGAATAATAGTGACTCTCTTCACGTTTTTCATGTAGTCTGATATTCCGTAAATATATTCATTTTTACCAATATTTCGATACTATTTCATGTATTATCACGAAATGTGATTTGGCCTTCATATCTCAGATTTTCGCATAATATTGCATTTTAAGCAAGTTTTCTTGCATTTTGTTTCATACTAAACATCATCGAATTTAGCAATATTTTGACGTTTATCATCCCCTTTTCCTTTATGTGATTTAAACAAAATATCAAGGAATTAGGCAATATTTTGCCTTTTTTCCACGTTTTTGTGAACGTTCAGTTTATTGGTATTAATTCATTAAATATACGATAAAAATGATGCAAACACGTAATTGATTACATAATAAACTTAACTACTTCACCTTTAATCATCTATTTGTTTCTCGTTGAAATTCTGAGTAAGATATTGAAAAGGGGAGAAGTTCGGTTTTAATTGCATATATCAACGTTTCAGCCGGAATAGAGCGGTTTTACGTGTACATCTTCCATCGGTTATATAAACGGAAATTCAGGATCATTTTAGTTAATTCTAATGAAAACACATTGATTTTTATCATTTGTATTGGAAACAACATTGTCATATGTCTTTTCTTGGATCTAAATAATACGAAACTTCGCTCTACGATTCGAAGTTAAAATCCACAAATTTGGAATAATAGTGACTCTCTTCACGTTTTTCATGCAGTTTGATATTACGTAAATATATTCATTTTACCAATATTTCGTTACTATTTCATGTAGTATCACGAAATGTGATTTAGCCTTCATATCTCAGATTTTCGTATAATATTGCATTTTAAGCAAGTTTTCTTGCATTTTGTTTCATACTTTCATCATATTTTCATATTATTCATATTTTCTTTCATCATCGAATTTAGCAATATTTTGACGTTTAACATCCCCTTTTCCTTTATGTGATTTAAACAAAATATCATCGAATTAGGCAATATTTTGCCGTTTTTCCACGTTTTTGTGAATTTTCAGTTTATTGTTATTAATTAATTAAATATACGATAAAAATGAGGCAAACACGTAATTGATTAGAAATTAACCTTAAATACTTCATTTTCAATCAACTATTTGTTTCTCGTTAATATAGTGAGTAAGATATTGAAAATGGGAGATGTTCGGTTTTTATTGCTTATATCGACGTTGCAGCCGGAATTGTGCGGTTTTACGTGTACATCTTCAGTCGGTAATATATGCGGAAAATCAGGAACATTTTAGTTAATTCTAATGAAAACACATTGATTTTTTTATCATTTTTATTGGAAACAACATTGTCATATGTCTTTTCTTGGATCTAAATAATGCGAAACCTCGCTCTATGATTTGAAGTTAAAATCCTCAAATATGGTAAAATAGTGTTTTTTTTTCACGTTTTTCATGTGGTGTGATTTTTCGTAAATATATTAGTTTTTACCAATATTTCGATACTATATCATGTTTTCTCACGATATGTGATTTGGCCTTCAAATCTCAGAATTTCGCAAATGTTGCCATTTTAAGCAAGTTTCTTGCATTTTTTTCGTACTCAAAATCATCGAATTTAGTAATATTTTGACGTTTATCATCCCCTTTTCCATTATAAGATTTAAACAAAATATCATCGAATTAGGCAATATTTTGCCGTTTTTCCACGTTTCTGTGAATTTTCAGTTTATAGGTATTAATTCATTAAATATACGATAAAGATGATGCAAACACATAATTGATTAGAAATTAACCTTAAATACTTCATTTTCAATCAACTATTTGTTTTTCGTTAAAATACTGAGTAAGATATTGAAAAGGGGAGAATTTCTGTTTTTATTGCATATATCGACGTTTCAGCCGGATTAGAGCGGTTTTACGTGTACATCTTCCGTCGGTAATATAAACAGAAAGTCAGGAACATTTTAGTTAATTCTAATGAAAACTCATTGGGTTTTATCATTTGTATTGGAAACAATATTGTCATATGTATTTTCTTGGATCTAAATAATTCGAAATCTCGCTTTATGATTCGAAGGTAAAATTCTCAAATTTGGAATAATATTGACTTTTTTCACATTTTTCATGTAGTTTGATATTACGTAAATACCAATATTTATACCAATATTTCGATACTATTTCATGTAGTATCACGATATGTTATTTGGCCTTCATATCTCAGATTTTTGCATAATATTGCATTTTAAGCAAGTTTTCTTCCATTTTGTTTCGTACTAAAATCAGCCAAATTTAGCAATACTTTGACGTTTATCATCCCCTTTTCCTCTATGTGATTTAAACAAAATATCATCGAATTAGGTAATATTTTGCCTTTTCAACATTCTTTGTGAATTTTCAGTTTATGTTATTAATTAAAAAATAAACGATAAAAATGATGCAAACACGTAATTGATTAGAAATTAACCTTAAATACCTCATTTTCAATCAACTCTTTGTTTCTCGTTAATATACTGAGTAAGATATTGAAAACAGGAGAAGTTCGGTTTTTATTGCATATATCGACGTTTCAGCCGGAATTGTGCGGTTTTGCGTGTACATCTTCCATCGATAATATAAACGGAAAATCAGGAACATTTTAGTTAATTCTAATGAAAACACATTGATTTTTATCATTTGTATTAAAAACAACATTATCATATGTCTTTTCTTGGATCTAAAAAATTTCAACGAAACCTCGCTTTACGATTCGAAGTTAAATTCTCAAATTTGGTATAACAGTGATTTTTTTCACGTTTTTCTTATAGTTTGATATTACGTAAATATATTCATTTTTATTAATATTTCGATACTTTTTCATGTAGTATTACGATATGTAATAATACATTTGGCCTTCAAATCTTTGAATTTCGCATAATATTGAATTGAAGTAAGTTTTCTTGCATTTTGTTTGGTACTAAAAATCATTGAATTTAGTAATATTTTGACGTTTATCATCCCCCTTTTCCTTTATGTGATATAAACAAAATATCATCGAATTAGGCAATATTTTGCAGTTTTTCCACGTTTTTGTGAATTTTTAGTTTATTGTTATTAATTCATTAAATATACGATAAAAAAGATGCAAACACATTATTGATTAGAAATTAACCTTAAATACTTCATTTTCAATAAACTATTTGTTTCTCGTTTAAATACTGAGTAAGATATTGAAAAGGGAAGAAGTTCGGTTTATATTGTATATATCGACGTTTCAGCCCGTATAGAGCGGTTTTACGTGTACATCTTCCGTCGGTAATATAAACGGAAAATCAGGAGCATTTTAGTTAATTCTAATGAAAACACATTGATTTTTATCATTTGTATTGGAAACAACATTGTCATATGTCTTTTCTTGGATCTAAATAATACGAAACCTCGCTCTATGATTTGAAGTTAAAATCCTCAAATATGGTAAAATAGTGACTTTTTTCACGTTTTTCATGTGGTGTGATTTTACGTAAATATATTCGTTTTTCCAATATTTCGATTCTATTTCATGTTTTCTCACGATATGTGATTTGGCCTTCAAATCTCAGAATTTCGCAAATGTTGCCATTTTAAGCAAGTTTCTTGCATTTTTTTCGTACTCAAAATCATCGAATTTAGTAATATTTTGACGTTTATCATCCCCTTTTCCATTATAAGATTTAAACAAAATATCATCGAATTAGGCAATATTTTGCCGTTTTTCCACGTTTCTGTGAATTTTCAGTTTATAGGTATTAATTCATTAAATATACGATAAAGATGATGCAAACACATAATTGATTAGAAATTAACCTTAAATACTTCATTTTCAATCAACTATTTGTTTTTCGTTAAAATACTGAGTAAGATATTGAAAAGGGGAGAATTTCTGTTTTTATTGCATATATCGACGTTTCAGCCGGATTAGAGCGGTTTTACGTGTACATCTTCCGTCGGTAATATAAACAGAAAGTCAGGAGCATTTTAGTTAATTCTAATGAAAACTCATTGGGTTTTATCATTTGTATTGGAAACAATATTGTCATATGTATTTTCTTGGATCTAAATAATTCGAAATCTCGCTTTATGATTCGAAGGTAAAATTCTCAAATTTGGAATAATATTGACTTTTTTCACATTTTTCATGTAGTTTGATATTACGTAAATACCAATATTTATACCAATATTTCGATACTATTTCATGTAGTATCACGATATGTTATTTGGCCTTCATATCTCAGATTTTTGCATAATATTGCATTTTAAGCAAGTTTTCTTCCATTTTGTTTCGTACTAAAATCACCAAATTTAGCAATACTTTGACGTTTATCATCCCCTTTTCCTCTATGTGATTTAAACAAAATATCATCGAATTAGGTAATATTTTGCCTTTTCAACATTCTTTGTGAATTTTCAGTTTATGTTATTAATTAAAAAATAAACGATAAAAATGATGCAAACACGTAATTGATTAGAAATTAACCTTAAATACCTCATTTTCAATCAACTCTTTGTTTCTCGTTAATATACTGAGTAAGATATTGAAAACAGGAGAAGTTCGGTTTTTATTGCATATATCGACGTTTCAGCCGGAATTGTGCGGTTTTGCGTGTACATCTTCCATCGATAATATAAACGGAAAATCAGGAACATTTTAGTTAATTCTAATGAAAACACATTGATTTTTATCATTTGTATTAAAAACAACATTATCATATGTCTTTTCTTGGATCTAAAAAATTTCAACGAAACCTCGCTTTACGATTCGAAGTTAAATTCTCAAATTTGGTATAACAGTGATTTTTTTCACGTTTTTCTTATAGTTTGATATTACGTAAATATATTCATTTTTATTAATATTTCGATACTTTTTCATGTAGTATTACGATATGTAATAATACATTTGGCCTTCAAATCTTTGAATTTCGCATAATATTGAATTGAAGTAAGTTTTCTTGCATTTTGTTTGGTACTAAAAATCATTGAATTTAGTAATATTTTGACGTTTATCATCCCCCTTTTCCTTTATGTGATATAAACAAAATATCATCGAATTAGGCAATATTTTGCAGTTTTTCCACGTTTTTGTGAATTTTTAGTTTATTGTTATTAATTCATTAAATATACGATAAAAACGATGCAAACACATTATTGATTAGAAATTAACCTTAAATACTTCATTTTCAATAAACTATTTGTTTCTCGTTTAAATACTGAGTAAGATATTGAAAAGGGAAGAAGTTCGGTTTATATTGTATATATCGACGTTTCAGCCCGTATAGAGCGGTTTTACGTGTACATCTTCCGTCGGTAATATAAACGGAAAATCAGGAGCATTTTCGTTAATTCTAATGAAAACACATTGATTTTTATCATTTGTATTGGAAACAACATTGTCATATGTCTTTTCTTGGATCTAAATAATACGAAACCTCGCTCTATGATTTGAAGTTAAAATCCTCAAATATGGTAAAATAGTGACTTTTTTCACGTTTTTCATGTGGTGTGATTTTACGTAAATATATTCGTTTTTCCAATATTTCGATTCTATTTCATGTTTTCTCAAGATATGTGATTTGGCCTTCATATCTCAGAATTTCGCAAATGTTTCATTTTTAAGCAAGTTTCTTGCATTTTGTTTCGTACTAAAAATCATCGAATTTTCAATATTTTGACGTTTATCATCCCCTTTTCCTTTATGTGATTTAAACAAAATATCATCGAATTAGGCAATATTTTGCCGTTTTCCACGTTTCTGTGAATTTTCAGTTTATTGGTATTAATTCATTAAATATACGATAAAGATGATGCAAACACATAATTGATTAGAAATTAACCTTAAATACTTCATTTTTAATCAACTATTTGTTTCTCGTTTAAATACTGAGTAAGATATTGAAAAGGGGAGAATTTCTGTTTTATTGCATATATCAACGTTTCAGCTGGATTAGAGCGGTTTTACGTGTACATCTTCCGTCGGTAACATAAACGGAAAATCAGGAACATTTTAGTTAATTCTAATGAAAACACATTGATTTTTATCATTTGTCCTGGAAACAACATTGTCATATGTCTTTTCTTGGATCTAAATAATACGAAACCTCGCTTTATGATTCGAAGTTAAAATCCTCAAATTTGGTATAATAGTGACTTTTTCACGGTTTTCATGTAGTTTGATATTTCGAAAATATATTCATTTTTACCAATATTTTGATACTATTTCATGTAGTATCACGATATGTGATTTGGCCTTCAAATCTTTGAATTTCGCATAATATTGAATTGAAGTAAGTTTTCTTGCATTTTATTTGGTACTAAAAATCATTGAATTTAGTAATATTTTGACGTTTATCATCCCCCTTTTCCTTTATGTGATATAAACAAAATATCATCGAATTAGGCAATATTTTGCAGTTTTTCCACGTTTTTGTGAATTTTTAGTTTATTGTTATTAATTCATTAAATATACGATAAAAACGATGCAAACACATAATTGATTAGAAATTAACCTTAAATACTTCATTTTCAATAAACTATTTGTTTCTCGTTTAAATACTGAGTAAGATATTGAAAAGGGAAGAAGTTCTGTTTATATTGTATATATCGACGTTTCAGCCCGTATAGAGCGGTTTTACGTGTACATCTTCCGTCGGTAATATAAACGGAAAATCAGGAGAATTTTAGTTAATTCTAATGAAAACACATTGATTTTTATCATTTGTATTGGAAACAACATTGTCATATGTCTTTTCTTGGATCTAAATAATACGAAACCTCGCTCTATGATTTGAAGTTAAAATCCTCAAATATGGTAAAATAGTGACTTTTTTCACGTTTTTCATGTGGTGTGATTTTACGTAAATATATTCGATTTTTACCAATATTTCGATTCTATTTCATGTTTTCTCACGATATGTGGTTTGGCCTTCATATCTCAGAATTTCGCAAATGTTGCATTTTTAAGCTAGTTTCTTGCATTTTGTTTCGTACTAAAAATCATCGAATTTAGCAATATTTTGACGTTTATCATCCCCTTTTCCTTTATGTGATTTAAACAAAATATCATCGAATTAGGCAATATTTTGCCGTTTTTCCACGTTTCTGTGAATTTTAGGTTTATTGGTATTAATTCATTAAATATACGATAAATATGATGCAAACACATAATTGATTAGAAATTAACCTTAAATACATCTTTTTCAATCAACTATTAGTTTCTCGTTAAAATACTGAGTAAGATATTGAAAAGGGGAGAATTTATGTTTTTATTGCATATATCGACGTTTCAGCCGGATTAGAGCGGTTTTACGTGTAAATCTTCCGTCGGTAATATAAACGAAAAATCAGGAACATTTTAGTTAATTCTTATGAAATCACATTGATTTTTATCATTTGTATTGGGAACAACATTGTCATATGTCTTTTCTTGGATCTAAATAATACGAAATCTCGCTCTATGATTTGAAGTTAAAATCCTCAAATATTTTAAAATAGTGACTTTTTTCACGTTTTTCATGTGGTGTGATTTTACGTAAATATATTCGTTTTTACCAATATTTCGATACTATTTCATGTTTTCTTACGATATGTGATTTGGCCCTCAAATCTCAGAATTTCGCAAATGTTGCATTTTTAAGCAAGTTTCTTGCATTTTGTTTCGTATTAAACCTCATAAAATTTAGCAATATTTTGACTTTTATCATCCCCTTTTCCTTTAGGGGTTTTAAACAAAATATCATCGAATTAGGCAAAATCTGGCCGTTTTCCCACATTTCTGTGAATTTTCAGTTTATTGGTATTAATTCATTAAATATACGTTAAAAATGGTGCAAACACGTATTTGATTAGATAATAAACTTAAATTCTTCATCTTCAATCATCTATTTGTTTCTCGTTGAAATACTGAGTAAGATATTGAAAAGGGGAAAAGTTTTGTTTTTATTGCATATATCGACGTTTCAGCCGGAATAGAGCGGTTTTACGTGTACATCTTTCATCGGTAATATAAACGAAAAATCAGGAACATTTTAGTTAATTCTAATGAAAACACATTGACTTTTATAATTTGTATAGGAAACAACATTGTCATATGTCTTTTCTTGGATCTAAATAATACGAAACCTCGCTCTATGATTCGAAGTTAAAATCCTCAAATTTGGAATAATATTGAGTTTTTTCACGTTTTTCATGTAGTTTGATATTACGTAAATATATTCATTTTTACCAATATTTCGATACTATTTCATGTATCGTGATATTCACATATCAGGATATGTGATTGGCCTTCATATCTTAGATTTTTGCATTATATTGCATTTTAAGCAAGTTTTCTTGCATTTTTATGCAAGTTTTCTTGCATTTTGTTTCGTACTAAAAATCATCGAATTTAGTAATAGTTTGACGTTCATCATCTCCCTTTTCCTTTATGTGATATAAACAAAATATCTACGAATTAGGCAATATTTTGCTGTTTTTCCACGTTTTTGTGAATTTCCAGTTTATTGGTATGAATTTATTAAATATACGATAAAAATGATACAAACACATAATTGATTAGATAATAACCTTAAATACTTCAGTTTCAATCATCAATTTGTTTCTCGTTGAAATACTGAGTTAGATATTAAAAAGGGGAGAAGTTCGGTTTTTATTGCATATATCGACGTTTCAGCTGGAATAGAGAGGTTTTACGTGTACATCTTCCATCGGTAATATAAACGAAAAATCAGGAACATTTTAGTTAATTCTAATGAAAACACATTGATTTTTATCATTTGTATTGGAAACCACATTGTCAAATGTCTTTTCTTGGATCTAAATAATACAAAACCTCGCTCTATGATTCGAAGTTAAAATCCTCAAATTTGGAATAATATTGATTTTTTTACGTTTTTCATGTAGTTTGATATTACGTAAATATATTCATTTTTAGCAATATTTCGATACTATTTCATGTATCGTGATATTCACATATCACGGTATGTGATTTTGCCTTCATATCTTACATTTTCGCACAATATTGCATTTTAAGCAAGTTTTCTTGCATTTTGTTTCGTACTAAACATCATCAAATTTAGCAATATTTTGACGTTTATCATCCCCTTTTCCTTTCTGTGTTTTAAACAAAATATCATCGAATTAGGCAATATTTTGCCGTTTTTCCACGTTTTTGTCAATTTTCAGTTTATTGGTATTAATTCATTAAATATACGTTAAAAATGATGCAAACACGTAATTGATTAGATAATAAACTTAAATACTTCATCTTCAATCATCTATTTGTTTCTCGTTGAAATACTGAGTAAGATATTGAAAAGAGGAGAAGTTCGTTTTTTATTGCATATATCGACGTTTCAGCCGGAATAGAGCGGTTTTACGTGTACATCTTCCATCGGTAATATAAACGAAAAATCAGAAACATTTTAGTTAATTCTAATGAAAACACATTGACTTTTATAATTTGTATTGGAAACAACATTGTCATATGTCTTTTCTTGGATCTAAATAATACGAAACCTCGCTTTACGATTCAAAGTTAAAATCCTTAAATTTGGTATAATAGTGATTTTTCACGTTTTTTATGTAGTTTGATATTACGTAAATATATTCATTTTACCAATATTTCGATACAATTTCATGTAGTATCAAGATATTTTATTTGGCCTTCAAATCTCAGAATTTCGCCTAAAATTGCTTTTAAGCATGTTTTCTTGCATTTTGTTTCGTACTAAAAATCATCGAATTTAGTAATATTTTGACGTTTATCATTCCCCTTTTCCTTTATGTGATATAAACAAAATATAATCGAATTAGGCAATATTTTGCTGTTGTTACGTTTTTGTGAATTTTCAGTTTATTGTTATCAATTAATTAAATATACGATAAAAATGATGCAAACACATAATTGATTAGAAATTAACCTTAAATACTTCATTTTCAATCAACTATTTGTTTCTCGTTAAATACTGAGTAAGATATTGAAAAGGGGAGAAGTTCGGTTTTATGGCATATAATCGACGATTTCAGCCAGAATGGAGCGGTTTTACGTGTGCATCTTCCATCGGTAATATAAACGGAAAATCAGGAACATTTTACTTAATTCTAATGAAAACACATTGATTTTTATCATTTGTATTGGAAACAACATTGTCATATGTCTTTTCTTGGATCTAAATAATACGAAACCTCGCTTTATGATTCGAAGTTAAAATCCTCAAATTTGGTATAATAGTGACTTTTTTCACGTTTTAGATGTAGTTTTATAATACGTAAATATATTCATTTTTACCAATATTTCGACACTATTTCATGTAGTATTACGATATGTGGTTTGGCCTACATATATCAGAATTTCGCATAATATTGCATTTTAAGCAAGTTTTCTTGCATTTTATGCAAGTTTTCTTGCATTTTGTTTCGTACTAAACATCATCAAATTTAGCAATATTTTGACGTTTATCATCCCCTTTTCCTTTATGTGTTTTAAACAAAATATCATCGAATTAGGCAATATTTTGCCGTTTTTCCACGTTTTTGTCAATTTTCAGTTTATTGGTATTAATTCATTAAATATACGTTAAAAATGATGCAAACACGTAACTGATTAGATAATAAACTTAAATACTTCACCTTCAATCATCTATTTGTTTCTCATTGAAATACTGAGAAAGATATTGAAAAGGTGAGAAGTTCGTTTTTTATTGCATATATCGACGTTTCAGCCAGAATAGAGCGGTTTTACGTGTACATCTTCCGTCGGTAATATAAACGGAAAATCAGGAACATTTTTGTTAATTCTAATGAAAACACATTGATTTTTAGCATTTGTATTGGAAACAACATTCTCATATGTCTTTTCTTGGATCTAAATAATATGAAACCTCGCTCTATGATTCGAAGTTAAAATCCTCAAATTTGGAATAATATTGACTTTTTCACGTTTTTTTTATGTAGTTTGATATTACGTAAATATATTCATTTTACCAATATTTCGATACTATTTCATGTAGTATCACGATATGTGATTTGGCCTTCAATCTCAGATTTTCGCATAATATTGCATTTTAAGCAAGCTTTCTTGCATTTTGTTTTGTACTAAACATCAACGAATTTAGCAATATTTTGACGTTTATCATCCCCTTTTCCTTTATGTGATTTGAACAAAATATCATCGAATTAGGCAATATTCTGCCGTTTTTCCACGTTTTTGTGAATTTTTAGTTTATTGGTATTAATTCATTAAATATACGATAAAAATGATGCAAACACGTAATTGATTATAAACAAATACAGATAATACAGATAATAAACTAAAATACTTCACCTTTAATCATCTATTTGTTTCTCGTTGAAATACTGACTAAGATATTGAAAAGGGGAGAAGTTGGGTTTTTATTGCATATATCGACGATTCAGCCGGATTAGTGCGG
Source organism: Procambarus clarkii (assembly GCF_040958095.1). Classification (NCBI taxonomy): domain Eukaryota; kingdom Metazoa; phylum Arthropoda; class Malacostraca; order Decapoda; family Cambaridae; genus Procambarus; species Procambarus clarkii. The sequence continues at coordinate 32,141,573 of NC_091193.1, forward strand.
TTTTACGTGTACATCTTCCGTCGGTAATATAAACGGAAAATCAGGAACATTTTAGTTAATTCTAATGAAAACACATTGATTTTTATCATTTGTATTGGAAACAACATTGTCATATGTCTTTTCTTGGATCTAAATAATACGAAACCTCGCTTTATAATTCGAAGTTAAAATCCACAAATTTGGAATAATAGTGACTCTCTTCACGTTTTTCATGTAGTTTGATGTTACGTAAATATATTCATTTTACCAATATTTCGATACTATTTCATGTAGTATCATGATATGTGATTTGGCCTTCATATCTCAGATTTTCGCATAATATGGCATTTTAAGCAATTTTTCTTGCATTTTGTTTCATACTAAATAAACATCATCGAATTTAGCAATATTTTGACGTATATCATCCCCTTTTCCTTTTTGTGATTTAAACAAAATATCATCGAATTAGGCAATATTTTCCCGTTTTTCCACGTTTTTGTGAATTTTCAGTTTATTGGTATTAATTCATTAAATATACGATAAAAATGATGCAAACACGTAATTGATTAGATAATAAACTTAAATACTTCACCTTTAGTCATCTATTTGATTCTCGTTGAAATACTGAGTAAGATATTGAAAAGGGGAGAAGTTCGGTTTTTATTGCATACATCGACGTTTCAGCCGGAATAGAGCGGTTTTACGTGTACGTTTTCCATCGGTAATATAAACGAAAATTCAGGAACATTTTAGTTAATTCTAATGAAAACACATTGATTTTTATCATTTGTATTGGAAATATTATTGTCATATGTCTTTTCTTGGATCTAAATAATACGAAACCTCGCTCTATGATTCGAAGTTAAAATCCACAAATTTGGAATAATAGTGACTCTCTTCACTTTTTTCATGTAGTTTGATATTACGTAAATATATTCATTTTTACCAATATTTCAATACTATTTCATGTAGTATCACGATATGGGATTTGGCCTTCATATCTCATTTTTTCGAATAATATTGCATTATAAGCAAGTTTTCTTGCATTTTGTTTTCATATTAAACATCATCGAATTTAGCAATATTTTGACGTTTATCATCCCCTTTTCTTTTATGTGATTTAAACAAAATATCATCGAATTAGGGAATATTTTGCCGTTTTTCCACGTTTTTGTGAATTTTCAGTTTATTGGTATTAATTCATTAAATATACGATAAAAATGATGCAAACACGTAATTGATTAGATAATAAACTTAATACTTCACCTTTAATCATCTATTTGTTTCTCGTTGAAATACTGAGTAGGATATTGAAAAGGGGAGAAGTTCGGTTTTTATTGCATATATCGACGTTTCAGCCGGAATAGAGCGGTTTAACGTGTACATTTTCCATCGGTAATATAAACGGAAAATTCAGGAACATTTTAGTTAATTCTAATGAAAACACATTGATTTTTATCATTTGTATTGGAAACAATATTGTCATATGTCTTTTCTTGGATCGAAATAATACGAAACCTCGCTCTATGATTCGAAGTTAAAATCCACAAATTTGTAATAATGGTGACTCTCTTCACGTTTTTCATGTAGTTTGATATTACGTAAATATATTCATTTTTACCAATATTTCGATACTATTTCATGTAGTATCACGATATATGAGTTGGCCTTCATATCTTATATTTTCGAATAATATTGCATTTTAAGCAAGTTTTCTTGCATTTTGTTTCATACTAAACATCATCGAATTTAGCAATATTTTGACGTTTATCATCCCCTTTTCTTTTATGTGATTTAAACAAAATATCATCGAATTAGGCAATATTTTGCCGTTTTTCCACGTTTTTGTGAATTTTCAGTTTATTGGTATTAATTCATTAAATATACGATAAAAATGATGCAAACACGTAATTGATTAGATAATAAACTTAAATACTTCACCTTTAATCATCTATTTGTTTCTCGTTGAAATACTGACTAAGATATTGAAAAGGGGAGAAGTTCGGTTTTTATTGCATACATCGACGTTTCAGCCGGAATAGAGGGGTTTTACGTGTACGTTTTCCATCGGTAATATAAACGAAAATTCAGGAACATTTTAGTTAATTCTTATGAAAACACATTGATTTTTATCATTTGTATTGGAAATATTATTGTCATATGTCTTTTCTTGGATCTAAATAATACGAAACCTCGCTCTATGATTCGAAGTTAAAATCCACAAATTTGGAATAATAGTGACTCTCTTCACTTTTTTCATGTAGTTTGATATTACGTAAATATATTCATTTTTACCAATATTTCGAATACTATTTCATGTAGTATCACGATATGGATTTGGCCTTCATATCTTATATTTTCGAATAATATTGCATTATAAGCAAGTTTTCTTGCATTTTGTTTCATACTAAACATCATCGAATTTAGCAATATTTTGACGTTTATCATCCCCTTTTCTTTATGTGATTTAAACAAAATATCATCGAATTAGGCAATATTTTGCCGTTTTTCCACGTTTTTGTGAATTTTCAGTTTATTGGTATTAATTCATTAAATATACGATAAAAATGATGCAAACACGTAATTGATTAGATAATAAACTTAAATACTTCACCTTTAATCATCTATTTGTTTCTCGTTGAAATACTGACTAAGATATTGAAAAGGGGAGAAGTTCGGTTTTTATTGCATACATCGACGTTTCAGCCGGAATAGAGCGGTTTTACGTGTACGTTTTCCATCGGTAATATAAACGAAAATTCAGGAACATTTTAGTTAATTCTAATGAAAACACATTGATTTTTATCATTTGTATTGGAAATATTATTGTCATATGTCTTTTCTTGGATCTAAATAATACGAAACCTCGCTCTATGATTCGAAGTTAAAATCCACAAATTTGGAATAATAGTGACTCTCTTCACTTTTTTCATGTAGTTTGATATTACGTAAATATATTCATTTTTACCAATATTTCAATACTATTTCATGTAGTATCACGATATGGGATTTGGCCTTCATATCTCATTTTTTCGAATAATATTGCATTATAAGCAAGTTTTCTTGCATTTTGTTTCATACTAAACATCATCGAATTTAGCAATATTTTGACGTTTATCATCCCCTTTTCCTTTATGTGATTTAAACAAAATATCATCGAATTAGGCAATATTTTGCAGTTTTTCCACGTTTTTGTGAATTTTCAGTTTATTGGTAATAATTCATTAAATATACGATAAAAATGATGCAAACACGTAATTGATTAGATAATAAACTTAAATACTTCACCTTTAATCATCTATTTGTTTCTCGTTGAAATACTGACTAAGATATTGAAAAGGGGAGAAGTTCGGTTTTTATTGCATACATCGACGTTTCAGCCGGAATAGAGCGGTTTTACGTGTACGTTTTCCATCGGTAATATAAACGAAAATTCAGGAACATTTTAGTTAATTCTAATGAAAACACATTGATTTTTATCATTTGTATTGGAAATATTATTGTCATATGTCTTTTCTTGGATCTAAATAATACGAAACCTCGCTCTATGATTCGAAGTTAAAATCCACAAATTTGGAATAATAGTGACTCTCTTCACTTTTTTCATGTAGTTTGATATTACGTAAATATATTCATTTTTACCAATATTTCAATACTATTTCATGTAGTATCACGATATGGGATTTGGCCTTCATATCTCATTTTTTCGAATAATATTGCATTATAAGCAAGTTTTCTTGCATTTTGTTTTCATATTAAACATCATCGAATTTAGCAATATTTTGACGTTTATCATCCCCTTTTCCTTTATGTGATTTAAACAAAATATCATCGAATTAGGCAATATTTTGCCGTTTTTCCACGTTTTTGTGAATTTTCAGTTTATTGGTATTAATTCATTAAATATACGATAAAAATGATGCAAACACGTAATTGATTAGATAATAAACTTAAATACTTCACCTTTAATCATCTATTTGTTTCTCGTTGAAATACTGATTAAGATATTGAAAAGGGGAGAAGTTCGGTTTTTATTGCATATATCGACGATTCAGCCGGATTAGAGCGGTTTTACGTGTACATCTTCCGTCGGTAATATAAACGGAAAATCAGGAACATTTTAGTTAATTCTAATGAAAACACATTGATTTTTATCATTTGTATTGGAAACAACATTGTCATATGTCTTTTCTTGGATCTAAATAATACGAAACCCCGCTTTATGATTCGAAGTTAAAATCCACAAATTTGGAATAATAGTGACTCTCTTCACGTTTTTCATGTAGTTTGATGTTACGTAAATATATTCATTTTACCAATATTTCGATACTATTTCATGTAGTATCACGATATGTGATTTGGCCTTCATATCTCAGATTTTCGCATAATATGGCATTTTAAGCAATTTTTCTTGCATTTTGTTTCATACTAATAAACATCATCGAATTTAGCAATATTTTGACGTTTATCATCCCCTTTTCTTTTATGTGATTTAAACAAAATATCATCGAATTAGGCAATATTTTGCCGTTTTTCCACGTTTTTGTGAATTTTCAGTTTATTGGTAATAATTCATTAAATATACGATAAAAATGATGCAAACACGTTATTGATTAGATAATAAACTTAAATACTTCACCTTTAATCATCTATTTGTTTCTCGTTGAAATACTGACTAAGATATTGAAAAGGGGAGAAGTTCGGTTTTTATTGCATACATCGACGTTTCAGCCGGAATAGAGCGGTTTTACGTGTACGTTTTCCATCGGTAATATAAACGAAAATTCAGGAACATTTTAGTTAATTCTAATGAAAACACATTGATTTTTATCATTTGTATTGGAAATATTATTGTCATATGTCTTTTCTTGGATCTAAATAATACGAAACCTCGCTCTATGATTCGAAGTTAAAATCCACAAATTTGGAATAATAGTGACTCTCTTCACTTTTTTCATGTAGTTTGATGTTACGTAAATATATTCATTTTACCAATATTTCGATACTATTTCATGTAGTATCACGATATGTGATTTGGCCTTCATATCTCAGATTTTCGCATAATATGGCATTTTAAACAATTTTTCTTGCATTTTGTTTCATACTAAATAAACATCATCGAATTTAGCAATATTTTGACGTTTATCATCCCCTTTTCTTTATGTGATTTAAACAAAATATCATCGAATTAGGCAATATTTTGCCGTTTTTCCACGTTTTTGTGAATTTTCAGTTTATTGGTAATAATTCATTAAATATACGATAAAAATGATGCAAACACGTGATTGATTAGATAATAAACTTAAATACTTCACCTTTAATCATCTATTTGTTTCTCGTTGAAATACTGACTAAGATATTGAAAAGGGGAGAAGTTCGGTTTTTATTGCATACATCGACGTTTCAGCCGGAATAGAGCGGTTTTACGTGTACGTTTTCCATCGGTAATATAAACGAAAATTCAGGAACATTTTAGTTAATTCTAATGAAAACACATTGATTTTTATCATTTGTATTGGAAATATTATTGTCATATGTCTTTTCTTGGATCTAAATAATACGAAACCTCGCTCTATGATTCGAAGTTAAAATCCACAAATTTGGAATAATAGTGACTCTCTTCACTTTTTTCATGTAGTTTGATATTACGTAAATATATTCATTTTTACCAATATTTCAATACTATTTCATGTAGTATCACGATATGGGATTTGGCCTTCATATCTCATTTTTTCGAATAATATTGCATTATAAGCAAGTTTTCTTGCATTTTGTTTTCATATTAAACATCATCGAATTTAGCAATATTTTGACGTTTATCATCCCCTTTTCCTTTATGTGATTTAAACAAAATATCATCGAATTAGGCAATATTTTGCCGTTTTTCCACGTTTTTGTGAATTTTCAGTTTATTGGTATTAATTCATTAAATATACGATAAAAATGATGCAAACACGTAATTGATTAGATAATAAACTTAAATACTTCACCTTTAATCATCTATTTGTTTCTCGTTGAAATACTGATTAAGATATTGAAAAGGGGAGAAGTTCGGTTTTTATTGCATATATCGACGATTCAGCCGGATTAGAGCGGTTTTACGTGTACATCTTCCGTCGGTAATATAAACGGAAAATCAGGAACATTTTAGTTAATTCTAATGAAAACACATTGATTTTTATCATTTGTATTGGAAACAACATTGTCATATGTCTTTTCTTGGATCTAAATAATACGAAACCCCGCTTTATGATTCGAAGTTAAAATCCACAAATTTGGAATAATAGTGACTCTCTTCACGTTTTTCATGTAGTTTGATGTTACGTAAATATATTCATTTTACCAATATTTCGATACTATTTCATGTAGTATCACGATATGTGATTTGGCCTTCATATCTCAGATTTTCGCATAATATGGCATTTTAAGCAATTTTTCTTGCATTTTGTTTCATACTAAATAAACATCATCGAATTTAGCAATATTTTGACGTTTATCATCCCCTTTTCTTTTATGTGATTTAAACAAAATATCATCGAATTAGGCAATATTTTGCCGTTTTTCCACGTTTTTGTGAATTTTCAGTTTATTGGTAATAATTCATTAAATATACGATAAAAATGATGCAAACACGTAATTGATTAGATAATAAACTTAAATACTTCACCTTTAATCATCTATTTGTTTCTCGTTGAAATACTGACTAAGATATTGAAAAGGGGAGAAGTTCGGTTTTTATTGCATACATCGACGTTTCAGCCGGAATAGAGCGGTTTTACGTGTACGTTTTCCATCGGTAATATAAACGAAAATTCAGGAACATTTTAGTTAATTCTAATGAAAACACATTGATTTTTATCATTTGTATTGGAAATATTATTGTCATATGTCTTTTCTTGGATCTAAATAATACGAAACCTCGCTCTATGATTCGAAGTTAAAATCCACAAATTTGGAATAATAGTGACTCTCTTCACTTTTTTCATGTAGTTTGATATTACGTAAATATATTCATTTTTACCAATATTTCAATACTATTTCATGTAGTATCACGATATGGGATTTGGCCTTCATATCTCATTTTTTCGAATAATATTGCATTATAAGCAAGTTTTCTTGCATTTTGTTTTCATATTAAACATCATCGAATTTAGCAATATTTTGACGTTTATCATCCCCTTTTCCTTTATGTGATTTAAACAAAATATCATCGAATTAGGCAATATTTTGCCGTTTTTCCACGTTTTTGTGAATTTTCAGTTTATTGGTATTAATTCATTAAATATACGATAAAAATGATGCAAACACGTAATTGATTAGATAATAAACTTAAATACTTCACCTTTAATCATCTATTTGTTTCTCGTTGAAATACTGATTAAGATATTGAAAAGGGGAGAACTTCGGTTTTTATTGCATATATCGACGATTCAGCCGGATTAGAGCGGTTTTACGTGTACATCTTCCGTCGGTAATATAAACGGAAAATCAGGAACATTTTAGTTAATTCTAATGAAAACACATTGATTTTTATCATTTGTATTGGAAACAACATTGTCATATGTCTTTTCTTGGATCTAAATAATACGAAACCCCGCTTTATGATTCGAAGTTAAAATCCACAAATTTGGAATAATAGTGACTCTCTTCACGTTTTTCATGTAGTTTGATGTTACGTAAATATATTCATTTTACCAATATTTCGATACTATTTCATGTAGTATCACGATATGTGATTTGGCCTTCATATCTCAGATTTTCGCATAATATGGCATTTTAAGCAATTTTTCTTGCATTTTGTTTCATACTAAATAAACATCATCGAATTTAGCAATATTTTGACGTTTATCATCCCCTTTTCTTTTATGTGATTTAAACAAAATATCATCGAATTAGGCAATATTTTGCCGTTTTTCCACGTTTTTGTGAATTTTCAGTTTATTGGTAATAATTCATTAAATATACGATAAAAATGATGCAAACACGTAATTGATTAGATAATAAACTTAAATACTTCACCTTTAATCATCTATTTGTTTCTCGTTGAAATACTGACTAAGATATTGAAAAGGGGAGAAGTTCGGTTTTTATTGCATACATCGACGTTTCAGCCGGAATAGAGCGGTTTTACGTGTACGTTTTCCATCGGTAATATAAACGAAAATTCAGGAACATTTTAGTTAATTCTAATGAAAACACATTGATTTTTATCATTTGTATTGGAAATATTATTGTCATATGTCTTTTCTTGGATCTAAATAATACGAAACCTCGCTCTATGATTCGAAGTTAAAATCCACAAATTTGGAATAATAGTGACTCTCTTCACTTTTTTCATGTAGTTTGATATTACGTAAATATATTCATTTTTACCAATATTTCAATACTATTTCATGTAGTATCACGATATGGGATTTGGCCTTCATATCTCATTTTTTCGAATAATATTGCATTATAAGCAAGTTTTCTTGCATTTTGTTTTCATATATAAACATCATCGAATTTAGCAATATTTTGACGTTTATCATCCCCTTTTCCTTTATGTGATTTAAACAAAATATCATCGAATTAGGCAATATTTTGCCGTTTTTCCACGTTTTTGTGAATTTTCAGTTTATTGGTATTAATTCATTAAATATACGATAAAAATGATGCAAACACGTAATTGATTAGATAATAAACTTAAATACTTCACCTTTAATCATCTATTTGTTTCTCGTTGAAATACTGATTAAGATATTGAAAAGGGGAGAAGTTCGGTTTTTATTGCATATATCGACGATTCAGCCGGATTAGAGCGGTTTTACGTGTACATCTTCCGTCGGTAATATAAACGGAAAATCAGGAACATTTTAGTTAATTCTAATGAAAACACATTGATTTTTATCATTTGTATTGGAAACAACATTGTCATATGTCTTTTCTTGGATCTAAATAATACGAAACCCTCGCTTTATGATTCGAAGTTAAAATCCACAAATTTGGAATAATAGTGACTCTCTTCACGTTTTTCATGTAGTTTGATGTTACGTAAATATATTCATTTTACCAATAATTTCGATACTATTTCATGTAGTATCACGATATGTGATTTGGCCTTCATATCTCAGATTTTCGCATAATATGGCATTTTAAGCAATTTTTCTTGCATTTTGTTTCATACTAAATAAACATCATCGAATTTAGCAATATTTTGACGTTTATCATCCCCTTTTCTTTTATGTGATTTAAACAAAATATCATCGAATTAGGCAATATTTTGCCGTTTTTCCACGTTTTTGTGAATTTTCAGTTTATTGGTATTAATTCATTAAATATACGATAAAAATGATGCAAACACGTAATTGATTAGATAATAAACTTAAATACTTCACCTTTAATCATCTATTTGTTTCTCGTTGAAATACTGACTAAGATATTGAAAAGGGGAGAAGTTCGGTTTTTATTGCATACATCGACGTTTCAGCCGGAATAGAGCGGTTTTACGTGTACGTTTTCCATCGGTAATATAAACGAAAATTCAGGAACATTTTAGTTAATTCTAATGAAAACACATTGATTTTTATCATTTGTATTGGAAATATTATTGTCATATGTCTTTTCTTGGATCTAAATAATACGAAACCTCGCTCTATGATTCGAAGTTAAAATCCACAAATTTGGAATAATAGTGACTCTCTTCACTTTTTTCATGTAGTTTGATATTACGTAAATATATTCATTTTTACCAATATTTCAATACTATTTCATGTAGTATCACGATATGGGATTTGGCCTTCATATCTCATTTTTTCGAATAATATTGCATTATAAGCAAGTTTTCTTGCATTTTGTTTTCATATTAAACATCATCGAATTTAGCAATATTTTGACGTTTATCATCCCCTTTTCCTTTATGTGATTTAAACAAAATATCATCGAATTAGGCAATATTTTGCCGTTTTTCCACGTTTTTGTGAATTTTCAGTTTATTGGTATTAATTCATTAAATATACGATAAAAATGATGCAAACACGTAATTGATTAGATAATAAACTTAAATACTTCACCTTTAATCATCTATTTGTTTCTCGTTGAAATACTGATTAAGATATTGAAAAGGGGAGAAGTTCGGTTTTTATTGCATATATCGACGATTCAGCCGGATTAGAGCGGTTTTACGTGTACATCTTCCGTCGGTAATATAAACGGAAAATCAGGAACATTTTAGTTAATTCTAATGAAAACACATTGATTTTTATCATTTGTATTGGAAACAACATTGTCATATGTCTTTTCTTGGATCTAAATAATACGAAACCCCGCTTTATGATTCGAAGTTAAAATCCACAAATTTGGAATAATAGTGACTCTCTTCACGTTTTTCATGTAGTTTGATGTTACGTAAATATATTCATTTTACCAATATTTCGATACTATTTCATGTAGTATCACGATATGTGATTTGGCCTTCATATCTCAGATTTTCGCATAATATGGCATTTTAAGCAATTTTTCTTGCATTTTGTTTCATACTAAATAAACATCATCGAATTTAGCAATATTTTGACGTTTATCATCCCCTTTTCTTTTATGTGATTTAAACAAAATATCATCGAATTAGGCAATATTTTGCCGTTTTTCCACGTTTTTGTAAATTTTCAGTTTATTGGTAATAATTCATTAAATATACGATAAAAATGATGCAAACACGTAATTGATTAGATAATAAACTTAAATACTTCACCTTTAATCATCTATTTGTTTCTCGTTGAAATACTGACTAAGATATTGAAAAGGGGAGAAGTTCGGTTTTTATTGCATACATCGACGTTTCAGCCGGAATAGAGCGGTTTTACGTGTACGTTTTCCATCGGTAATATAAACGAAAATTCAGGAACATTTTAGTTAATTCTAATGAAAACACATTGATTTTTATCATTTGTATTGGAAATATTATTGTCATATGTCTTTTCTTGGATCTAAATAATACGAAACCTCGCTCTATGATTCGAAGTTAAAATCCACAAATTTGGAATAATAGTGACTCTCTTCACTTTTTTCATGTAGTTTGATATTACGTAAATATATTCATTTTTACCAATATTTCAATACTATTTCATGTAGTATCACGATATGGGATTTGGCCTTCATATCTCATTTTTTCGAATAATATTGCATTATAAGCAAGTTTTCTTGCATTTTGTTTTCATATTAAACATCATCGAATTTAGCAATATTTTGACGTTTATCATCCCCTTTTCCTTTATGTGATTTAAACAAAATATCATCGAATTAGGCAATATTTTGCCGTTTTTCCACGTTTTTGTGAATTTTCAGTTTATTGGTATTAATTCATTAAATATACGATAAAAATGATGCAAACACGTAATTGATTAGATAATAAACTTAAATACTTCACCTTTAATCATCTATTTGTTTCTCGTTGAAATACTGATTAAGATATTGAAAAGGGGAGAACTTCGGTTTTTATTGCATATATCGACGATTCAGCCGGATTAGAGCGGTTTTACGTGTACATCTTCCGTCGGTAATATAAACGGAAAATCAGGAACATTTTAGTTAATTCTAATGAAAACACATTGATTTTTATCATTTGTATTGGAAACAACATTGTCATATGTCTTTTCTTGGATCTAAATAATACGAAACCCCGCTTTATGATTCGAAGTTAAAATCCACAAATTTGGAATAATAGTGACTCTCTTCACGTTTTTCATGTAGTTTGATGTTACGTAAATATATTCATTTTACCAATATTTCGATACTATTTCATGTAGTATCACGATATGTGATTTGGCCTTCATATCTCAGATTTTCGCATAATATGGCATTTTAAGCAATTTTTCTTGCATTTTGTTTCATACTAAATAAACATCATCGAATTTAGCAATATTTTGACGTTTATCATCCCCTTTTCCTTTTATGTGATTTAAACAAAATATCATCGAATTAGGCAATATTTTGCCGTTTTTCCACGTTTTTGTGAATTTTCAGTTTATTGGTAATAATTCATTAAATATACGATAAAAATGATGCAAACACGTAATTGATTAGATAATAAACTTAAATACTTCACCTTTAATCATCTATTTGTTTCTCGTTGAAATACTGACTAAGATATTGAAAAGGGGAGAAGTTCGGTTTTTATTGCATACATCGACGTTTCAGCCGGAATAGAGCGGTTTTACGTGTACGTTTTCCATCGGTAATATAAACGAAAATTCAGGAACATTTTAGTTAATTCTAATGAAAACACATTGATTTTTATCATTTGTATTGGAAATATTATTGTCATATGTCTTTTCTTGGATCTAAATAATACGAAACCTCGCTCTATGATTCGAAGTTAAAATCCACAAATTTGGAATAATAGTGACTCTCTTCACTTTTTTCATGTAGTTTGATATTACGTAAATATATTCATTTTTACCAATATTTCAATACTATTTCATGTAGTATCACGATATGGGATTTGGCCTTCATATCTCATTTTTTCGAATAATATTGCATTATAAGCAAGTTTTCTTGCATTTTGTTTTCATATTAAACATCATCGAATTTAGCAATATTTTGACGTTTATCATCCCCTTTTCCTTTATGTGATTTAAACAAAATATCATCGAATTAGGCAATATTTTGCCGTTTTTCCACGTTTTTGTGAATTTTCAGTTTATTGGTATTAATTCATTAAATATACGATAAAAATGATGCAAACACGTAATTGATTAGATAATAAACTTAAATACTTCACCTTTAATCATCTATTTGTTTCTCGTTGAAATACTGATTAAGATATTGAAAAGGGGAGAAGCTTCGGTTTTTATTGCATATATCGACGATTCAGCCGGATTAGAGCGGTTTTACGTGTACATCTTCCGTCGGTAATATAAACGGAAAATCAGGAACATTTTAGTTAATTCTAATGAAAACACATTGATTTTTATCATTTGTATTGGAAACAACATTGTCATATGTCTTTTCTTGGATCTAAATAATACGAAACCCCGCTTTATGATTCGAAGTTAAAATCCACAAATTTGGAATAATAGTGACTCTCTTCACGTTTTTCATGTAGTTTGATGTTACGTAAATATATTCATTTTACCAATATTTCGATACTATTTCATGTAGTATCACGATATGTGATTTGGCCTTCATATCTCAGATTTTCGCATAATATGGCATTTTAAGCAATTTTTCTTGCATTTTGTTTCATACTAAATAAACATCATCGAATTTAGCAATATTTTGACGTTTATCATCCCCTTTTCTTTTATGTGATTTAAACAAAATATCATCGAATTAGGCAATATTTTGCCGTTTTTCCACGTTTTTGTGAATTTTCAGTTTATTGGTATTAATTCATTAAATCGACGATAAAAATGATAAAAACACGTAATTGATTAGATAATAAACTTAAATACTTCACCTTTAATCATCTATTTGTTTCTCGTTGAAATACTGACTAAGATATTGAAAAGGGGAGAAGTTCGGTTTTTATTGCATATATCGACGATTCAGCCGGATTAGAGCGGTTTTACGTGTACATCTTCCGTCGGTAATATAAACGGAAAATCAGGAACATTTTAGTTAATTCTAATGAAAACACATTGATTTTTATCATTTGTATTGGAAACAACATTGTCATATGTCTTTTCTTGGATCTAAATAATACGAAACCTCGCTTTATGATTCGAAGTTAAAATCCACAAATTTGGAATAGTAGTGACTCTCTTCACGTTTTTCATGTAGTTTGATGTTACGTAAATATATTCATTTTTACCAATAATTCGATACTATTTCATGTAGTATCACGATATGTGATTTGGCCTTCATATCTCAGATTTTCGCATAATATGGCATTTTAAGCAATTTTTCTTGCATTTTGTTTCATACTAAATAAACATCATCGAATTTAGCAATATTTTGACGTTTATCATCCCCTTTTCCTTTTATGTGATTTAAACAAAATATCATCGAATTAGGCAATATTTTGCCGTTTTTCCACGTTTTTGTGAATTTTCAGTTTATTGGTAATAATTCATTAAATATACGATAAAAATGATGCAAACACGTAATTGATTAGATAATAAACTTAAATACTTCACCTTTAATCATCTATTTGTTTCTCGTTGAAATACTGACTAAGATATTGAAAAGGGGAGAAGTTCGGTTTTTATTGCATACATCGACGTTTCAGCCGGAATAGAGCGGTTTTACGTGTACGTTTTCCATCGGTAATATAAACGAAAATTCAGGAACATTTTAGTTAATTCTAATGAAAACACATTGATTTTTATCATTTGTATTGGAAATATTATTGTCATATGTCTTTTCTTGGATCTAAATAATACGAAACCTCGCTCTATGATTCGAAGTTAAAATCCACAAATTTGGAATAATAGTGACTCTCTTCACTTTTTTCATGTAGTTTGATATTACGTAAATATATTAATTTTTACTAATATTTCAATACTATTTCATGTAGTATCACGATATGGGATTTGGCCTTCATATCTCATTTTTTCGAATAATATTGCATTATAAGCAAGTTTTCTTGCATTTTGTTTTCATATTAAACATCATCGAATTTAGCAATATTTTGACGTTTATCATCCCCTTTTCCTTTATGTGATTTAAACAAAATATCATCGAATTAGGCAATATTTTGCCGTTTTTCCACGTTTTTGTGAATTTTCAGTTTATTGGTATTAATTCATTAAATATACGATAAAAATGATGCAAACACGTAATTGATTAGATAATAAACTTAAATACTTCACCTTTAATCATCTATTTGTTTCTCGTTGAAATACTGATTAAGATATTGAAAAGGGGAGAAGTTCGGTTTTTATTGCATATATCGACGATTCAGCCGGATTAGAGCGGTTTTACGTGTACATCTTCCGTCGGTAATATAAACGGAAAATCAGGAACATTTTAGTTAATTCTAATGAAAACACATTGATTTTTATCATTTGTATTGGAAACAACATTGTCATATGTCTTTTCTTGGATCTAAATAATACGAAACCCCGCTTTATGATTCGAAGTTAAAATCCACAAATTTGGAATAATAGTGACTCTCTTCACGTTTTTCATGTAGTTTGATGTTACGTAAATATATTCATTTTACCAATATTTCGATACTATTTCATGTAGTATCACGATATGTGATTTGGCCTTCATATCTCAGATTTTCGCATAATATGGCATTTTAAGCAATTTTTCTTGCATTTTGTTTCATACTAAATAAACATCATCGAATTTAGCAATATTTTGACGTTTATCATCCCCTTTTCTTTTATGTGATTTAAACAAAATATCATCGAATTAGGCAATATTTTGCCGTTTTTCCACGTTTTTGTGAATTTTCAGTTTATTGGTATCAATTCATTAAATCGACGATAAAAATGATAAAAACACGTAATTGATTAGATAATAAACTTAAATACTTCACCTTTAATCATCTATTTGTTTCTCGTTGAAATACTGACTAAGATATTGAAAAGGGGAGAAGTTCGGTTTTTATTGCATATATCGACGATTCAGCCGGATTAGAGCGGTTTTACGTGTACATCTTCCGTCGGTAATATAAACGGAAAATCAGGAACATTTTAGTTAATTCTAATGAAAACACATTGATTTTTATCATTTGTATTGGAAACAACATTGTCATATGTCTTTTCTTGGATCTAAATAATACGAAACCTCGCTTTATGATTCGAAGTTAAAATCCACAAATTTGGAATAGTAGTGACTCTCTTCACGTTTTTCATGTAGTTTGATGTTACGTAAATATATTCATTTTACCAATAATTCGATACTATTTCATGTAGTATCACGATATGTGATTTGGCCTTCATATCTCAGATTTTCGCATAATATGGCATTTTAAGCAAGTTTTCTTGCATTTTGTTTCATACTAAATAAACATCATCGAATTTAGCAATATTTTGACGTTTATCATCCCCTTTTCCTTTTTGTGATTTAAACAAAATATCATCGAATTAGGCAATATTTTGCCGTTTTTCCACGTTTTTGTGAATTTTCAGTTTATTGGTATTAATTCATTAAATATACGATAAAAATGATGCAAACACGTAATTGATTAGATAATAAATTTAATACTTCACCTTTAATCATCTATTTGTTTCTCGTTGAAATACTGAGTAGGATATTGAAAAGGGGAGAAGTTCGGTTTTTATTGCATATATCGACGTTTCAGCCGGAATAGAGCGGTTTAACGTGTACATTTTCCATCGGTAATATAAACGGAAAATCAGGAACATTTTAGTTAATTCTAATAAAAACACATTGATTTTTATCATTTGTATTGGAAACAACATTGTCATATGTCTTTTCTTGGATCGAAATAATACGAAACCTCGCTCTATGATTCGAAGTTAAAATCCACAAATTTGTAATAATGGTGACTCTCTTCACGTTTTTCATGTAGTTTTATATTACGTAAATATATTCATTTTTACCAATATTTCGATACTATTTCATGTAGTATCACGATATGTGATTTGGCCTTCATATCTTATATTTTCGAATAATATTGCATTTTAAGCAAGTTTTCTTGCATTTTGTTTCATACTAAACATCATCGAATTTAGCAATATTTTGACGTTTATCATCCCCTTTTCTTTTATGTGATTTAAACAAAATATCATCGAATTAGGCAATATTTTGCCGTTTTTCCACGTTTTTGTGAATTTTCAGTTTATTGGTAATAATTCATTAAATATACGATAAAAATGATGCAAACACGTAATTGATTAGATAATAAACTTAAATACTTCACCTTTAATCATCTATTTGTTTCTCGTTGAAATACTGACTAAGATATTGAAAAGGGGAGAAGTTCGGTTTTTATTGCATACATCAACGTTTCAGCCGGAATAGAGCGGTTTTACGTGTACGTTTTCCATCGGTAATATAAACGAAAATTCAGGAACATTTTAGTTAATTCTAATGAAAACACATTGATTTTTATCATTTGTATTGGAAATATTATTGTCATATGTCTTTTCCTGGATCTAAATAATACGAAACCTCGCTCTATGATTCGAAGTTAAAATCCACAAATTTGGAATAATAGTGACTCTCTTCACTTTTTTCATGTAGTTTGATATTACGTAAATATATTCATTTTTACCAATATTTCAATACTATTTCATGTAGTATCACGATATGGGATTTGGCCTTCATATCTCATTTTTTCGAATAATATTGCATTATAAGCAAGTTTTCTTGCATTTTGTTTTCATATTAAACATCATCGAATTTAGCAATATTTTGACGTTTATCATCCCCTTTTCCTTTATGTGATTTAAACAAAATATCATCGAATTAGGCAATATTTTGCCGTTTTTCCACGTTTTTGTGAATTTTCAGTTTATTGGTATTAATTCATTAAATATACGATAAAAATGATGCAAACACGTAATTGATTAGATAATAAACTTAAATACTTCACCTTTAATCATCTATTTGTTTCTCGTTGAAATACTGAGTAGGATATTGAAAAGGGGAGAAGTTCGGTTTTTATTGCATATATCGACGTTTCAGCCGGAATAGAGCGGTTTAACGTGTACATTTTCCATCGGTAATATAAACGGAAAATCAGGAACATTTTAGTTAATTCTAATAAAAACACATTGATTTTTATCATTTGTATTGGAAACAACATTGTCATATGTCTTTTCTTGGATCGAAATAATACGAAACCTCGCTCTATGATTCGAAGTTAAAATCCACAAATTTGTAATAATGGTGACTCTCTTCACGTTTTTCATGTAGTTTGATATTACGTAAATATATTCATTTTTACCAATATTTCGATACTATTTCATGTAGTATCACGATATGTGATTTGGCCTTCATATCTTATATTTTCGAATAATATTGCATTTTAAGCAAGTTTTCTTGCATTTTGTTTCATACTAAACATCATCGAATTTAGCAATATTTTGACGTTTATCATCCCCTTTTCTTTTATGTGATTTAAACAAAATATCATCGAATTAGGCAATATTTTGCCGTTTTTCCACGTTTTTGTGAATTTTCAGTTTATTGGTAATAATTCATTAAATATACGATAAAAATGATGCAAACACGTAATTGATTAGATAATAAACTTAAATACTTCACCTTTAATCATCTATTTGTTTCTCGTTGAAATACTGACTAAGATATTGAAAAGGGGAGAAGTTCGGTTTTTATTGCATACATCGACGTTTCAGCCGGAATAGAGCGGTTTTACGTGTACGTTTTCCATCGGTAATATAAACGAAAATTCAGGAACATTTTAGTTAATTCTAATGAAAACACATTGATTTTTATCATTTGTATTGGAATTATTATTGTCATATGTCTTTTCTTGGATCTAAATAATACGAAACCTCGCTCTATGATTCGAAGTTAAAATCCACAAATTTGGAATAATAGTGACTCTCTTCACTTTTTTCATGTAGTTTGATATTACGTAAATATATTCATTTTTACCAATATTTCAATACTATTTCATGTAGTATCACGATATGGGATTTGGCCTTCATATCTTATTTTTTCGAATAATATTGCATTATAAGCAAGTTTTCTTGCATTTTGTTTTCATATTAAACATCATCGAATTTAGCAATATTTTGACGTTTATCATCCCCTTTTCCTTTATGTGATTTAAACAAAATATCATCGAATTAGGCAATATTTTGCCGTTTTTCCACGTTTTTGTGAATTTTCAGTTTATTGGTATTAATTCATTAAATATACGATAAAAATGATGCAAACACGTAATTGATTAGATAATAAACTTAAATACTTCACCTTTAATCATCTATTTGTTTCTCGTTGAAATACTGATTAAGATATTGAAAAGGGGAAAAGTTCGGTTTTTATTGCATATATCGACGATTCAGCCGGATTAGAGCGGTTTTACGTGTACATCTTCCGTCGGTAATATAAACGGAAAATCAGGAACATTTTAGTTAATTCTAATGAAAACACATTGATTTTTATCATTTGTATTGGAAACAACATTGTCATATGTCTTTTCTTGGATCTAAATAATACGAAACCCCGCTTTATGATTCGAAGTTAAAATCCACAAATTTGGAATAATAGTGACTCTCTTCACGTTTTTCATGTAGTTTGATGTTACGTAAATATATTCATTTTACCAATATTTCGATACTATTTCATGTAGTATCACGATATGTGATTTGGCCTTCATATCTCAGATTTTCGCATAATATGGCATTTTAAGCAATTTTTCTTGCATTTTGTTTCATACTAAATAAACATCATCGAATTTAGCAATATTTTGACGTTTATCATCCCCTTTTCTTTTATGTGATTTAAACAAAATATCATCAAATTAGGCAATATTTTGCCGTTTTTCCACGTTTTTGTGAATTTTCAGTTTATTGGTATCAATTCATTAAATCGACGATAAAAATGATAAAAACACGTAATTGATTAGATAATAAACTTAAATACTTCACCTTTAATCATCTATTTGTTTCTCGTTGAAATACTGACTAAGATATTGAAAAGGGGAGAAGTTCGGTTTTTATTGCATATATCGACGATTCAGCCGGATTAGAGCGGTTTTACGTGTACATCTTCCGTCGGTAATATAAACGGAAAATCAGGAACATTTTAGTTAATTCTAATGAAAACACATTGATTTTTATCATTTGTATTGGAAACAACATTGTCATATGTCTTTTCTTGGATCTAAATAATACGAAACCTCGCTTTATGATTCGAAGTTAAAATCCACAAATTTGGAATAGTAGTGACTCTCTTCACGTTTTTCATGTAGTTTGATGTTACGTAAATATATTCATTTTACCAATAATTCGATACTATTTCATGTAGTATCACGATATGTGATTTGGCCTTCATATCTCAGATTTTCGCATAATGTGGCATTTTAAGCAATTTTTCTTGCATTTTGTTTCATACTAAATAAACATCATCGAATTTAGCAATATTTTGACGTTTATCATCCCCTTTTCCTTTTTGTGATTTAAACAAAATATCATCGAATTAGGCAATATTTTGCCGTTTTTCCACGTTTTTGTGAATTTTCAGTTTATTGGTATTAATTCATTAAATATACGATAAAAATGATGCAAACACGTAATTGATTAGATAATAAATTTTAATACTTCACCTTTAATCATCTATTTGTTTCTCGTTGAAATACTGAGTAGGATATTGAAAAGGGGAGAAGTTCGGTTTTTATTGCATATATCGACGTTTCAGCCGGAATAGAGCGGTTTAACGTGTACATTTTCCATCGGTAATATAAACGGAAAATCAGGAACATTTTAGTTAATTCTAATAAAAACACATTGATTTTTATCATTTGTATTGGAAACAACATTGTCATATGTCTTTTCTTGGATCGAAATAATACGAAACCTCGCTCTATGATTCGAAGTTAAAATCCACAAATTTGTAATAATGGTGACTCTCTTCACGTTTTTCATGTAGTTTGATATTACGTAAATATATTCATTTTTACCAATATTTCGATACTATTTCATGTAGTATCACGATATGTGATTTGGCCTTCATATCTTATATTTTCGAATAATATTGCATTTTAAGCAAGTTTTCTTGCATTTTGTTTCATACTAAACATCATCGAATTTAGCAATATTTTGACGTTTATCATCCCCTTTTCTTTTATGTGATTTAAACAAAATATCATCGAATTAGGCAATATTTTGCCGTTTTTCCACGTTTTTGTGAATTTTCAGTTTATTGGTAATAATTCATTAAATATACGATAAAAATGATGCAAACACGTAATTGATTAGATAATAAACTTAAATACTTCACCTTTAATCATCTATTTGTTTCTCGTTGAAATACTGACTAAGATATTGAAAAGGGGAGAAGTTCGGTTTTTATTGCATACATCGACGTTTCAGCCGGAATAGAGCGGTTTTACGTGTACGTTTTCCATCGGTAATATAAACGAAAATTCAGGAACATTTTAGTTAATTCTAATGAAAACACATTGATTTTTATCATTTGTATTGGAAATATTATTGTCATATGTCTTTTCTTGGATCTAAATAATACGAAACCTCGCTCTATGATTCGAAGTTAAAATCCACAAATTTGGAATAATAGTGACTCTCTTCACTTTTTTCATGTAGTTTGATATTACGTAAATATATTAATTTTTACCAATATTTCAATACTATTTCATGTAGTATCACGATATGGGATTTGGCCTTCATATCTCATTTTTTCGAATAATATTGCATTATAAGCAAGTTTTCTTGCATTTTGTTTTCATATTAAACATCATCGAATTTAGCAATATTTTGACGTTTATCATCCCCTTTTCCTTTATGTGATTTAAACAAAATATCATCGAATTAGGCAATATTTTGCCGTTTTTCCACGTTTTTGTGAATTTTCAGTTTATTGGTATTAATTCATTAAATATACGATAAAAATGATGCAAACACGTAATTGATTAGATAATAAACTTAAATACTTCACCTTTAATCATCTATTTGTTTCTCGTTGAAATACTGATTAAGATATTGAAAAGGGGAGAAGTTCGGTTTTTATTGCATATATCGACGATTCAGCCGGATTAGAGCGGTTTTACGTGTACATCTTCCGTCGGTAATATAAACGGAAAATCAGGAACATTTTAGTTAATTCTAATGAAAACACATTGATTTTTATCATTTGTATTGGAAACAACATTGTCATATGTCTTTTCTTGGATCTAAATAATACGAAACCCCGCTTTATGATTCGAAGTTAAAATCCACAAATTTGGAATAATAGTGACTCTCTTCACGTTTTTCATGTAGTTTGATGTTACGTAAATATATTCATTTTACCAATATTTCGATACTATTTCATGTAGTATCACGATATGTGATTTGGCCTTCATATCTCAGATTTTCGCATAATATTGCATTTTAAGCAAGCTTTCTTGCATTTCGTTTCGTACTAAACATCATCGAATTTAGCAATATTTTGACGTTTATCATCCCCTTTTCTTTTATGTGATTTAAACAAAATATTATCGAATTAGGCAATATTTTGCCGTTTTTCCACGTTTTTGTGAATTTTCAGTTTATTGGTATTAATTCATTAAATATACGATAAAAATGATGCAAACACGTAATTGATTAGATAATAAACTTAAATACTTCACCTTTAATCATCTATTTGTTTCTCGTTGAAATACTGACTAAGATATTGAAAAGGGGAGAAGTTCGGTTTTTATTGCATATATCGACGATTCAGCCGGATTAGAGCGGTTTTACGTGTACATCTTCCGTCGGTAATATAAACGGAAAATCAGGAACATTTTAGTTAATTCTAATGAAACACATTGATTTTTATCATTTGTATTGGAAACAACATTGTCATATGTCTTTTCTTGGATCTAAATAATACGAAACCCCGCTTTATGATTCGAAGTTAAAATCCACAAATTTGGAATAATAGTGACTCTTCACGTTTTTCATGTAGTTTGATGTTACGTAAATATATTCATTTTACCAATATTTCGATACTATTTCATGTAGTATCACGATATGTGATTTGGCCTTCATATCTCAGATTTTCGCATAATATGGCATTTTAAGCAATTTTTCTTGCATTTTGTTTCATACTAAATAAACATCATCGAAATTAGCAATATTTTGACGTTTATCATCCCCTTTTCCTTTTTGTGATTTAAACAAAATATCATCGAATTAGGCAATATTTTGCCGTTTTTCCACGTTTTTGTGAATTTTCAGTTTATTGGTATTAATTCATTAAATATACGATAAAAATGATGCAAACACGTAATTGATTAGATAATAAACTTAAATACTTCACCTTTAATCATCTATTTGTTTCTCGTTGAAATACTGAGTAGGATATTGAAAAGGGGAGAAGTTCGGTTTTTATTGCATATATCGACGTTTCAGCCGGAATAGAGCGGTTTAACGTTTACATTTTCCATCGGTAATATAAACGGAAAATCAGGAACATTTTAGTTAATTCTAATAAAAACACATTGATTTTTATCATTTGTATTGGAAACAACATTGTCATATGTCTTTTATTGGATCTAAATAATACGAAACCCCGCTTTATGATTCGAAGTTAAAATCCACAAATTTGGAATAATAGTGACTCTTCACGTTTTTCATGTAGTTTGATGTTACGTAAATATATCATTTTACCAATATTTCGATACTATTTCATGTAGTATCACGATATGTGATTTGGCCTTCATATCTCAGATTTTCGCATAATATGGCATTTTAAGCAATTTTTCTTGCATTTTGTTTCATACTAAATAAACATCATCGAAATTAGCAATATTTTGACGTTTATCATCCCCTTTTCCTTTTTGTGATTTAAACAAAATATCATCGAATTAGGCAATATTTTGCCGTTTTTCCACGTTTTTGTGAATTTTCAGTTTATTGGTATTAATTCATTAAATATACGATAAAAATGATGCAAACACGTAATTGATTAGATAATAAACTTAAATACTTCACCTTTAATCATCTATTTGTTTCTCGTTGAAATACTGAGTAGGATATTGAAAAGGGGAGAAGTTCGGTTTTTATTGCATATATCGACGTTTCAGCCGGAATAGAGCGGTTTAACGTGTACATTTTCCATCGGTAATATAAAC